>NW_016807677.1:8384757-8451215 GCF_001698545.2 Rhinopithecus bieti
GAGGGGGGAGGGATTGCATTGGGAGTTATACCTGATATAAATGATGAATTGATGGGTGCTGACGAGTTGATGGGTGCAGCACACCAACATGGCACAAGTATACATATGTAACAAACCTGCATGTCATGCACATGTACCCTAGAACTTAAAGTATAATAAAAAATAAAAAAAAGAAAATAGTTAAAGAAGTTTGCCGTAATAAACATTTGCCTCACAATTGAAATAAAAAATTGCTGAGATCACTGAAAATTCTATTTATTTTCATAATCATCATGCCTTTCCTTGTCCCCTAATGCCTTTTACCTTTTTTTTTTTTTCAAGACAGGGTCTCACTCTGTCGCCCAGGCTGGAGTGCAGTGGCATGATCTCGGCTTACTGCAACCTCCACCTCCCGGGTTCAAGTAATTTTCCTGCCTCAGCCTCCCGAGTAGTTGGGATTACAAGCGTGCACTACCACATCCAGCTAATTTTTGTTTTTTTTACTAGAGATGGGGTTTCACCATGTTGGCCAGGCTGGTCTCTAATTCCTGACCTCAGGTCATTCGCCTGCCTCAGCCTCCCAGAGGGCTTGGGTAATAGGCATGAGCCACCGCACCCGACCTAATGCCTTTTGCTTTAAAAGTGGAGTAGGAACGACTTCAGCATCTAAGTTTTCTTTTACTTTTACCACACTTGGCATTCTTTATGGTTCTTACACTTTACCCATTGTTACTTAAGTCATGTCGATAGTTACAGAGATATAGAGTTCTGAAATGTTTTCTGCCCTCACATTCTTGGAAATGCTCTACATTTTTGGAAGCACCTACAGTCAAAATGAGCTTTAAGCAGAGCTTTTGACCTTAGCAGTATCTTCTGCAGACCTGTGTCAGGCTCCCACCTCCCAAAGAATTGGAATGCACCAGAGCTAGGGGTCGAGACAAGGCCCCAGCCTGTATCTCAGGCTGAAACATGAAAACCAAGTTAAGGAAAATATGGTGAAGAAGATTCTTGCATACCCCTACTCCAGCTAAGTGGCCAGGTGCTTATAGAATGTTACTTCATGACTTTATATACAATCAGATGGTTCTTGGTAAATAAGCCATATCTGCTCTTAAACCCTGCTATAGATTTTTGCAATTAAATATCATGCAAGAGAACTGGAGAAGCTAAGGTCATCTCATCTGTTTTGCACAGGGTTTATGATTACTCTTCAGTCCTGGAACACACTAAAAATATGAATATGTAAAATATGTATTTTACATATACACATATGTAAAAATATGCAGCCAGATATATATGCCAAGGTTTTTTATGCATGATAAATTTTTTTATATATATCTCTTAATTTACAAAGGTAAAGCTTGTGTTTTTTTGGGTTATTTGTTTTTTCAGACAGAATCTCACTCTGTCACGCAGGCTGTAGTGCGGTGGTGTGATCTCGGCTCACTGCAAGCTCTGCCTCCTTTGTTCACGCCATTCTCCTGCCTCAGCCTCCAGAGTAGCTGGGACTACAGGCGCCCACCACCATACCCAACTAATTTTTTTGTATTTTTAGTAGAGACGGGGTTTCACTGTGTTAACCAGGATGGTCTCAATCTCCTGACCTCATGATCCGCCTGCCTTGGCCTGCCAAGCTTGTGTTTTAAACAATTTTCTTTAAACAACCAAGAATGTCTGCAGAAAAAAAAAATTTCTTACTGTGCTGTTCTTCATAGCATTACACTTCTTAAAATTTTGTGCTAAACTGTTGATGCTATTGCAAAGAAGCATGGTTCTAGAAGAGTTAAATTATGTTTCAAATTGCAGAAATATTTGTCCAAAAATAACCAAAAGGCAAAAAATGATCCAACTGATTGAAAAGTCTGGTTAAATGTGTTCCAAGTAATTAGCATTTTATCGTATGTTTTACCCCCTTTTCTTCCAAGTGCTTGCAGAAAGGGAGATAATTTTAGCAAAAGTTTTAAGCTTTTGTTTTGTTTCTTTTTTTTAAATCTGTTTTGAAGTGGTACTTACATTTTCCTTTAATTTTTCACTTATGCTGGTTTTGCTTAAATATAAGTTTAAGTTATAGCTTAACTCTTCAAACTATAATTGGATGAAAATTGCTTAAGACACTATAACTTTGATCCATCAAACCTTTGAGGAAAAGTTCATATTTAATCCTGCAGTATCTCATCTCAAATGAATTTGGGGGTTCTGCTGATGGCCTTGGCTCTGGTTTTGGAGGAGAGGAGACATTCAGTTAAGTGCTGTGAGCTGGTGACTGCAGTTCAGAATCGGTTCTCACATCCTTCTCAGCTGTGATGATGGTTGTATTTCGTAACTTGTTATTCCAGCTGTGGGAGAGTTCATTGAGATGTTATGAGTTATTATCTTTCAAGTGTAGGTTTAAGATGTTAATGATGTTTTTCTTCAAGACAGATCATAAGTATGTTTTCCACTGAGATTTAAAAAGAGAGCTATTGTCCCTACCACATTTTGAAATAACAAATTTTGCCTCTTCTAAATCTAACTTCTAAAGTGGGTACAGCAGCTAAAATTAGTTTGGAATTATGAAAATTCAATCACTTTACCCAAAAAGAGGTAACTTTTGTAATGATATACCTGAATCACAAGTATGCAAGTACATTTCTGCTAGAAGATATAATAGAACAGAAGAAGACTTTGAATTAGTCAATCTTCCTTCTTGTTAAACATTCTAAAAAAAAAAAAAGAATGGTAATAAAGTGACATGACTACAAAGAGGCTTTTCAGATTATCTTAAAAATCTCAGTTACAGTTGATTGGCCTTCTCTTGGCTCCCATTAATATTTGGCCATATGCAATATAGCAGTAGTTCACTAATGACCTCTACTATGACTAGGACCGTGCTTGGCATTGACATGTACAAAGAAGGTAAGGGTCTGTCCCTACCCTGGAGGAGCTCATAAGCAAGTGGGGAAGATGCCCACACAATCAGCCAATTGTAACAATAAGTTATCACAGCTTCTAAATTACTATTATAAACATGATAGCTAAGTAACAAGTTGTGTGTTGCCTTCAATAAGGCACATAGATAAAATTATTGATTTGATTTAGCAAGAGTTAAAATTGCCCAATTGCAGACTTTCACCTGTCCTCATATTGTAAGCAGGGAATTGCAAGAGGGTAGCCAACCATGTGTATGGTGCTTAAACACGATATTGAGTTTATTCTGCCTAAAGTTTACTAAGGTGGAGATCAGACTGTAAGCTTGACCTTGGTAATGCCACACCAAAAGCAAGAGAGACAGTTGGCCTAGAGTCAACTCTGTAGGACCAGGACAAGAACCAAATTTTGTTATTTTTAAGTTTTTTGTAAACAAAAACCAAACAACAAAAGCTAAACAACAAACATCCTTGGTCATTTGCTGTTTATGTCATAGTTCAGCCTTACCACACTCAGCCCTGCCAGTGATCTCAGCAGAATAGGGTCTCCTAGAAAAGGATAATATCCTGTGGACATGTTATTTAGTGTACATCAGGCATGGGTGTGCTGCCCAAGTTTCTAGAACCCGGCCATCACCTGAAATGCTCTCTCTCCCCAAATATATGAGAACCTTTCTACAGGGAATACAGGGAGAAACCTTAAGTACCTCTTGATGCAATTGTGCACTAATACTCCTGGAATATAAAGTTCTAAGGTAACAGATACTTTGTTTTATTCACTTCTCTATCCCCAGCAACTTAAATAGTGCTTGGCACATATGAATAAATGCACATAGAATGATTGAATTAATGACTACTAGACAATGAACCTCATAGATACCTTGGTGCATTTCCTTGAACTAGCCGTCTAAGGGACAGGGGAAAGGAATTTAGGATGGTTTACTGCCAGACCTTGTCATGTCATACTAGTTCACTAAAATGTATGCAAACAGGAAGTTTCAGCCAAATGGGTTGTCCTTTATTTTCCCACAATAATGAAGACTCCAGTTATCCCAATGATTTTTGCTATAAGAAAATCAAAGTACATGTTTCTGTGTCCCCAAGTCAATGGAGAGTTGGCGCAGAGCTGTGTAGTTCACAGAAGAGAATACTTAAGGGAACTTTTCAACAAAATGTCTTCTACTTTCTCTAATACATGTTTGGCATGAGGATAATGATTTGAAATATTTGTTTTCCATCGATTTAAGGATTTTCTGCGAAATATTCCAGGAAGTATTTTTTCATCAGATCTCTATGATCACTGGGTCTCTGTAATGGATCAAGGAAATGATGAAGAGAAAATAAATACTGTTCAAAGGTAATTATTCTAATTTGGTCATGTCTCAAATATACTTTTAAAATATTTTATAAGATTATTTATTAAAATAATGACAGCTATCAAAGTCATATCCATGTGGACCAGTTTAGAAATAGATTTATGCTAGTTTGTCATTGTTTTCCTCCTTAATCTTATAGTTGAACATTGTAATACTTGAACATTGTATACCTTCCATATACCTGAATCTGATGGGAGCTGAAATCCATTAGTCCACTAGCTAATACTATAGGCCCAGTCTTCAGTTTATGATCTTAATTTTTGTAAATATTTAACCAGACAACTCATCATATATTGCATTCACCAACTGAAGTCATACAGAGAAAATGACCTATTCTGTCTTCTCACAGAACTCACAGTCTGGTAAGGTAGATAGAAAAATCAAGAATTACAATACAGTACAATCAGTGCTAGGAGAGAGATTTGGAGAGTGTTGTGGAAGCACAGCAAAGGCACAGTTAAGTCCTTGAAAAGTGGAAAGGAAAAGCAGAGTTGCAAAGTACATCTGATCGTAAAGGATGTGCTGTCTCTACTCATGCAAAGGGAAATTGCTGGTAGAACTCACTACGCCATTCCTGAATGTTTCCTGCATTATAAGAGAATAGGAAAGAAACGTCCCTTAACAAAAAGCAATATTTCTACTTCTATGAATACTCAAGAATCTCAATATTATTTACTTGTATTTGCTTGTTTAGTACAGTTTTTTTTCTTAAGCAACTTTCATATATGAACTATCTACATCTTTCACCAGTAGAACATAGTACAGCTGCTGAATACACCAGAAACCAAGGCCCTTTAACAAAATACCACCTCCACTTCCATTATAGTTTGGCGTAAACCATTCAGATAGTGAGCATCAAATTCTAAATTTTGTTGCTAATTGTCTAAAACACTATATATCCTATAAGCTGTTAAATGATTTTTTTTTTTGGAAAAAGGTAAAATTATGACTCTCATGCAAATATGAACACGTGAAATATTTTGTTTAAATCATTTATGAGGGAACTAGTAAGATGTTACAACCAGTTCAAAGGAGATTTCAAAGTTGAAATCATATATACATTCATATATATTCATATATTCATAATATTCATATACATATTCATATATGTATTCATATATATATGAATCAGAAATGCTAAAGTGAATTTGCAAATAAATACAAACAAAACTGACCTTTTCTGTCAGGGCAGGGGTGCAGATAAATCAGTTGTCTCTCCACCAGACAGGAATTTTCACATTTTTTAGACAAGTATTAGATGCTGTGCTATCAGTTGTTTACAACTTACACAGAGTTGTAAAATACCTCTTATTGTGAAAAATCCTAGGGCCCTATAGAAGCAGAAAACCCAAACGCTTATGCTAGATGCCTTATTTTCCATTGAATACACCCAGTAATCTTTTGTTCTATTTCAAAGTCCTTCATAACTTACCCTTACAAAAACTATGCTCATTATTTGTGCAAGCAGCAGTCAGACTATCTTGTTTTCCCTAGGTTGCAGGTTTCTATTGAAAAAAAAAAAAAAGAGTCATGAATATCAGTGTATTTGTAATTTTTTTGGTTAATAGTAGTCATTTTGGTGACTGATTGTTTAAAATCCCTTATCAATTACAACATGAGAACAGTAGAAAATATACTACTATAAGCAACTTATATGTGAAAGTGATACGATGAAACAGATTTAGGACAAAATTGACCTTGGAAGCTGGTGGAGCAGAGCATAAGCTCTCAAAATGGACCTGGATGTCTTGATAGCTAAGGTTTGGGTTCTTACCAAGAGACAGCATTTCTGTGTTGCTACTTGGAAATAAAGGAGCATTTTATAAATTACTGTTTATCAGAAAGCTTTTGTCGTTTTGGTTGAAAATATTATGAAATGTTACAGGATTGGCCTAAGTTTGCATTATGCTTGTTTCAGGGAAATATTTCAGGCAGCATTTTTTTGAATGAAACATTTTTCTGCATTCTTTTACATTTTCATTGAGATGTGAAGACAGTATAAAAAAAACAAAAAATAAATTCCCAATGCCTATTTTTTCTTTCTGTGCAAGCAGTCCTCACTTTGTATGGTACCATGTTAACTGAAACTGTTGCATATCTGAACTATGTTCTTGATTTGCCCTCTTCCCCATTCAGAGTGAGAGTTGCTTGTCTTTACAAGTTTTAAATGAAATGTCTTGCTTAAAGAGTAATTTTTCTGTCTTTAGGCTATTAGACCAGCTTCCGAGAGCCAATGTTGTTCTCCTAAGGTATCTTTTTGGGGTGTTACACAACATTGAGCAACATTCCTCATCCAATCAGATGACTGCATTTAATTTAGCCGTGTGTGTCGCTCCAAGTATTCTTTGGCCTCCTACTTCCTCCCGCCCAGAACTAGAAAACGAGTTTACAAAAAAGGTAATGAAGTTTTCATTTTATGCCCTGGGAGACTGAGTCCCCATTTTGAAACTGAAATTTGGGGTATTCTAAAAGATGATTTCTTAAATAACTTAAGTATACCTCCTTATAAATTTGACTTTACTGGTAGATTATAGGAAAGTGATTTGTTAAGTAGGAAATGATAGCAGATGGGTTACTTCTCTTTTCCCTTTAAGGAGGCTAAACCCTATGACTAAAACCATAAAGTGAGAAAGCAGCTGATATGATTTTTAAAATGAAAAAAAAAAAAAGGACTTTGGAGTTAGGACAGCCAAGCTTTCATTCTCAGCTCTAC
Source organism: Rhinopithecus bieti (assembly GCF_001698545.2). Taxonomy (NCBI): domain Eukaryota; kingdom Metazoa; phylum Chordata; class Mammalia; order Primates; family Cercopithecidae; genus Rhinopithecus; species Rhinopithecus bieti. The sequence continues at coordinate 8,391,732 of NW_016807677.1, forward strand.
CCCCTTGCCAGATGTATAGTCTTGGGCAAAGTTACATTGACCCACAGTGTCCTCATCTAGAAATAAAATGGAGTCGGTGATAATACAGTAGTTACTTGAAATCACACTCCTGTAGTCCCGGGCAGTTAATAAGGGGTGTGGGGATATCAGTTCCCTTTGCTCTTAACATTTCTCCTGCCCCTTGGCCTCAGCTACTGGGGCAAGGAAACTTCAGAAAGGTTCCGGTACCTCAGTGGAATCACAAAGCTCCCTAATAAACTCTTACCTTTCGCCAGAAGCACCTCTTATTAGGGAGCCTAGCAGAAGGTGGCAGTACATGGAGAGACCTGTCAGCCAAATGCTTGGGTAGAGACTAGTCAGGAACACAAGTTTTCTTCCTAGCTGTCTTTCTCCTTCACAGTGCACTCGCAGATGAGCCCTCTTCCCAAGTTTATGACAGCCTGCCCTTTATACAATAAATAGTTTTTATAAGTCTTTGTCTAATGATGCTTTATAAATTTTAATAACAAAATATATGTCTTTACCTAGTTTTACAAACAGAGCCATTGGTATAAAATGTTAACATTAAGGCAAGGCTACAAATAATAACTTTAGTCCACCGATTACATTTCTATGCCCAAAGTACTTTTAAAAGTATCAGTTTTTTAGGGGAAACTGTTTAATGTACTCTTAAAGCAGATATGAATTTTCTGTGGGTACATGTGCTTTTTGTTGTTAAAATCAGGATTTATATATGAAATGTGATTTATAAACATGTAATATGAAAAGTAATACTTCATTTGTCCTTTTTCTTACAGGTTTCTCTGCTTGTACAATTTCTGATTGAGAATTGCCTTAGGATATTTGGAGAAGAAATCACTTCCCTCTTCAGAGAGGTTTCAGTGAGATGTGACACTAGAGAGAATGCCTCAGGTATTTTGAATAATTGGATTGGTTTTTGTGAGAAACAGACACATGTTTGTAAACATACTGGGATAGGGGTTTCCCTGGAGTCCACAGCAGCTGAAGTGAAGGGAGTCTCTGATCCAGGTCAGTGGGGCCCAGGGCTTTTGGTCCTTCCTTAGATGGCCTGCCAATAGGTCAGCATATGTTAACAGTGTAGTGGGATTAAGAACTATATAAAGATTAGGCTCCAGCCTTCAATAAGTTAGTGGCAGCATGCTGTGGTATGATGGTTTTTGATGGGCTTTTTATGAATAACCCTAGTATGTATAACAGAACTGCTGTGGGTGAAACTGGTGTAGAAAGCCCAGAGGTAGTAGAGGCATGAGTGGTTTTGTTTGTTTGTTTGTTTGTTATTTGTCTTCTTCCTCATACTGGTCCCTCAGGCACCTCAGAATTCTAGTGTGCTATGAAACAGTTTGAAACAACTAGCATCATTTGGCTGGGAGAGGGGGAACATTGAATTCGAAGACATACAGCTGCCTTCAGAACGTGAATCCCTGTGCCATCAATTACTAGATATGTTATCTTTGGCTGGTTATTCTATTATTTTTATCCACATTTTAGAGATAAAGACAATGTCTAACTTTTATGGTTGTTGTAAAGATTAAATAAGGTAATGGATATTAAAGAACTTTGTAAAAGGACATTGTTAGAGTTAGTAAATGGTTTCCCCAAGACTAGCATTAAGTATGTGTAACCACCAGCAACCTGTTAGAAGGCAGTCTCACTCAGAATCTGGATATACTTATACTATGAAAGCATTAATTCCTTCATATGTTTCACCATTTCTTGGTCATATGACATGTTCATTGCCTTAAGAAAATTTTAAGGAAAGCCCATTTGTCAGGAACTGATATAAATCTCCTATACCCCAGCAATTTTATCTTTATTCTTCAGTAACAATTGAGATTGTGAAAGATTCTTTTTTGAGAGCAGGAATTTGAACACTCCACATGAAAAGAGAATTCAGCTAAGCACCATAGTTTGTTCTTAAGGAAGCATGGGTATATTTGTGGTAAGTAAACATGTTAATCATGGTTTAATTTTTTTGACAGATATTTCTTGCTTTCAACTGAATGACTCCTCCTATGACAGCTTGGAAAATGAGCTAAATGAGGATGTTGATGCACCATGCAGTGACTTGGTAAAGAAACTTGGCCAGGGGAGCAGAAGCATGGACTCTGTCTTAACCCTCAGTGACTATGATCTTGACCAGCCCGAGGTGGAAGGCCTTTTAACCCTAAGCGACTTTGACTTGGCCCATTCTAAAGATGAAGATGTTCAAATGAAACGGCCTCTTGAATCCAAGCCGGTGAACATTTTAGTGTACACAAAGATCCCACTGCGGGATCATGCCAGGGCCCCGTCTGCCATGTGCACACCCAGCTACCTGTCCACAGCTGCAGCAAATGCTGCAAAAAGCCTGAGGCGACACCGGCGTTGCTCAGAGCCCAGCATCGACTATCTGGATTCAAAGCTTTCCTACCTCAGGGAGTTTTATCAGAAAAAGCTACGCAAGTCCAGCTGTGATACAATTCTTTCTCAAAAAGATGAAGACTATCTGAAGCAGAATCAACCCCTCCAGGAAGAGAGAAAGACATGTTTTAAACAGAGTTTAGTCACAGGCACTGATGTCAGCAAGAAAAATGCCACTACTCAAAACACTAAGAAGAAAAGCTTGTCTGGTAGTGAAGGAAATCATATGAAACTTTTCCCTAAGTCCAAGCCAGTGGCCATTTCTGTGGCGTCTTACAGTCCTATGTCCTCACAAGATCATTCCAAGAACCAGCCCTTTGATGTGGATACATCTGGATACTCCCCACCACACACAGCAGATGCCCTCAAGGGTCCAAGGACACATCGGCGCTGCTCCGAGCCCAACATAGAAGACCAGAACCGCAAGCTGACCTATCTCAGGGGAATTTATTCAAAGAAACAACATAAAACCAGCTGTGAAGCTGGTCTCTTGCATGGAGAGGAGGATTATCTCAAACGGCATAAGTCTTTGCAAATGGAGGGGCAGAAGCTTATTAATCAGAGTTTAGTCATGGGGATTGAGGTGGGCAAGAGTAGTGCCACAAACCAAAACACTGAGAAGGTTCTACCCCCAAGACTAAACCTTTGCCCAAGGACCAGCTATTCCAGCTTATCCTCCCCAGGCACTTCCCCATCCGGCTCATCAGTAAGCTCCCAAGACAGTGCTTTTTCTCAGATTTCTGAACACTCTGTGTTTACACCCACTGAGACTTCCTCTCCAATAGATTGTACTTTTCAGGCTCAGAGAAAACAGGAAGAGCTTTCTCCTGACTTTAGCAATGCCAGCCATGTTTCTGGAATGCCTGGTCCCTCATCAGGGCAGGCTTGCAGCCGCCCAGCCTATACAAAGAAGGACACCATGGAGTGGCATTCACAAATGCATTCTGTAACTCTTCATCCCAGCACATGGTTGAGAAATGGTGTGGCCAGTTTGAAAACTGGTCCCTCAAAAGAAAGCAAAGGCAGCCAGACCAGAGGAAAAGAAAATAGATTCTCCAAAAGGACCCTTAGAGCCACCCCCACATGCTTCTGGTGTTCCAGAAGCCAACTCACTGCAAGAGGAACAAAAAGACTTGCCATTAAGGGCAGCTGAAGGACTGGCCCCTGTGCAGTCAGCCCAAAGGTGTAGTTCTTCTCCCTTCCAGGACTCAGAGAGACACTGTAGTTCTCCATTCAGCCTAGTGGAGAGCAGACTCAAGCTGTGTATGAAGTCACATGAGGAAATAGAGCCTGGTAGTCAGAGCTCTTCTGGTTCTCTCCCTTGGGAAAGAGCCTCAGCCAGCTCTTGGACTCTAGAGGATGTGACCAGCCCAGACTCAGGGCCGACAGTGGTCTGCGACATTGAGGACAGGTATTTAACCAAAGACATTTAACCATAATAAGAATCTGATGTCCACAAGAACAGGAGCTGGGTTAATAATAATAAACAATAATTGTTATGACCCCTTTGTATAAGATACCTGGGAGAGGTAGCATAAGGATTATCATTGCTAATACTTAGGACAATGAAATAATTCTCTTTATTGAGACTACTTGACAAATAACTTTATGCTAAAACTTTTGTCACCTAAGTGTTTAGGAGGCTTTTTCTTATTAAAGGTTGGGATTGGTCCTGTCATGTGGTTTTAGAGATACTAACAGAGGGCTAGCAAAAGCACCTTCTGTAGAGGAACCACTTATGGGAACAGTCTGTGAGATTGGTGTCCTGAGAAGACCAAGATATCATGAATAAGGAATAGGGGCCTGAGGAGAGAGGGGAAGGGTACAGAGAAACCATCTACATTCCATGGAATGTTTTTAATAAGTAGGCAAGAAAAATGCCACTAATCAAAGCACTAAGTGTGTCCAGTAATGAAGAACATCATGTAAAACCTTTCCCTAAATCTAAGCCAGTGGCCATTTTTGTGGGATCTTACTAATCACGTGTTCTTACAGAATCATTCCAGGAACCAGCCCATTGCTACAGCTAGAGTGGAGAAAAACAGAGTGACTCAAAAGCCATGGGTACCATGATAATCAGTTTTGTTGGTTGTATTTGTCCATTTGTTTTTTCATTAGTGTTGAAGTGCTTTGCAAAGGCTTCAGGAAACAGTTGTGAGGAGAAAGAAGAAAATGGCTGCTCATTTCAGTACCCTTTTCAAAGGTGTCTCTGGCTAGGAACGTTCTTCAGAAAAGCAACTTTTTCTATTTAGAAGGTGACCTCCTGACAGCATTCACTCTCAGTGTGGAGGAAAAGACCACAACAATGGTCCTTTCTCAGTTACATGAATACTGCTAACATGATCAAACCATGGCATCACTTTGCTGAAATGTTTCTGCACAGTCCTGCCTCTTAGCTTATAGTCAGCCAGAAAAAACATAAATCATCCCTTTTCTGATTTTTATAGTTTGGCAGTTGAGAGAGCAATATAGAGATTGGCAGATTATAAGGAGTCCCACAATAGAATACCCAACAAAGTGGCTACCAGGCCTTCTCAGACAGCCATTTGCTTTGGGTTTTACTTCCAGACGTTGTTTTGTATTTTTGCTCCAAATGTTTCCTGGCTTATACCCCATTGGTTTATTTTATATCCATGGACCTTTCTCCTCTTTCTTGACTTAAAGTTTACAGCAGTACATCTCATCACCTAGGAATAGATTATCAGGTCTTGCCAACTAGTATGCAGGGATGGCACTGAAAATGGATGTGCATCTTCTTTCACATTAACTACTTACCTATAAGAAGTTGCTCTGAGCCCATTCTCTTTAGTTCACCACCAGATGGATCTTTCTCTCACAAGCTAGCTTATTCCAAATTATTTGTCTTATGAATCAGCCAGAAAATGGTCATATCAAATGTTCTTTCTTTTTTGTTCTAAAGGTTGCATTTTCAGTTATGGGAAAAAATGTTTTCTCTAAGATAGAAGAAGTGATTTCAGTATTAGCTATAGGTGCTACCTACCTCGTGGGGACATGGCCCTGTTTGTGCTAACCGTTACAATGATCTTTAAGAACTCTGCATCCAAAGAGCTACTTCATGACACTGGCCATCTCAGTCACAGATGTGAAGTCGATTTCACTTTATAACTAACCAGTCCCACATATTAAGACTCCTAAGTGGCCATATGCATCTTTTTTGGTATAATATATAAAGTCAGCAGGGACTCCCCTTTCCCTTAGGGCATACTACTGTCAGAACTGCAAGATGTGAATGAAGCTCTTATGGCTTGGAGTGTCTTTCTGGAAGAAATTGCCTTTTCTTTTCATATTAGCAGGTAAAAAAAAAATCATTCACCCAATTTGAAGCATCAAAGAAAATAGTTGCTGAGGTTTTTTAATAACCATTCCTACTATCTGTGTTCCCTTAGATACTCCTGTAATTCTTAATGTGAATAGTTTGTTAATATTGCTGTAAAGTATTATATTGTATGATTTGAAGACAGACTATATGTCATTTTATTATACTCCATCAATCTATAATATATTAGACTGATGCTTTATCTAAAATGCTTTGAGTTTGTATAATATATCTTGACAAATTTTACTACCATATGTTATGTAATAAATGTGTATTTTTGTACTTGCAGAAACTGCTGCTAACTTTTAAAGTTGTTTGGTTTTCAAGGCACTGATAATGGATATGTATGAAGTCCATGCTGTCTGTTAAATAAAATGCCATTCTGCAGAACTAACCATCCCACCAGAGCAATATTGCCCTTTGTAGAATTGTTCTAGTTAATGATCCCAGTCTCTGCCTAACACTGGAAATTTCATAGAGTATAATTGATGTGGAATTTGAACCTTGAGCTTTTAGTCAGAACCCATGGTCAGTCTGTCTTTTTAGGAAAAGTGGTTTTTTAGAATATTTTTTCGAATGTTATTTACCAAACAAGTCATGTTTTCGATACAAAGTCTTCATTTTCTTAGGCATTATGTTTTCATTGTGCTCCTGAAATGAGATACAGTCAGTATTTTTATGTCAAAGAACCATCAGATCACTTCGATTGTGTGAGATTTTCTTATCTAAGTTTGGACCATTCTAACCAGAATACCCAGATGACCCCAGACAGGCCAAGACATCACTGCTTTTCAGGTCATATAAATGTATTTAATATGACAAGATTGTCATGACTGCTACAGCTTTGCCGTCTTCAAGTTGGCTGAGGTTCCCTCTGTGTAAAGTTAACCACTATTTCAAAGGGATTCAAAAACATACACTACTTCAGTCCAGAAAGAATTTCTTCTAACTGGGCAGAAAAGGACACAACTCCAGTCAGGTTATATTTGGGCAATGTACACACACACTGGTGCTGATTTCTCTCAGAAACACAATGATAATTTCACTTCTTAAAAAGAGTCTTAATCTAAAAGCACCGAATTTAAGAGATTATCTCCTTTGTGCTTTTCTACTTTTCATGACATGACATTGATTCAAAGGAATCTAATATATATCTTTGAACCAATGCCATATTGTTTCTGCTAAAAAAAAATTCTAAGAATATTATGTATTTTCATCCAAATTTTGGTGGCAAGTGTTTAATTCGTATTTTCCTTCCAGGTCATGTTTTGTTTGTTTTGTTTTGTTTTCGTTTTTGTTTTTTGTTTTGAGACAGAGTCTCACTCTGTAGCCCAAGCTGGAGTGCAGTGGCGTGATCTCAGCTCACTGCAACCTTCGCCTCTGAGGCTCAAGCAATTCTCCTGCATCAGCCTCCCAAGTAGCTGAGACTACAGGTGCGTGCCACCATACCCGGTTATGTTTTTTTTTTTATTTTTTATTTTTAGTGGAGATGGGGTTTCACCATGTTACCCTGGGTGGTCTCAAACTCCTGAGCTCAGGCCATCAACCCGCATTGGCCTCCCAAAGTGCCAGCTCATGTTTTAATGACACAGAGAACATCTTTACAAACTGCCTAGTCCAATGCAAAGAAAAATTCATTACAAAAAAAATTTTAGTAAATGATTTTTATTCCCTGAATAATAAAGTTGGATAAAATGTTTACTTTCTTCAACATCTATTCTGGCTGTGAGGATTTCTCATAAAGTAAGTTTCTAAGTATTCTTGAGTTCTGTGGTGACTTACCCTGAGCTAGCATTTTACCCTGTTCCTGAGCCACCTTCATGTTGCATTCAGGTTTTGTTTTGTTTTTTTTTTAATACCATGAATTCTTAGCTCTGCCCTCCATAATGTCAGATGTTATGATAGAATTAATTGACAGAGGGCTCTGGGTTGTAATTTGTAAAGTTTTGTTTTGAAATCCCAAAGAAGTACACACAAATGATGGTATTAGATGACCATTGCTCCTTTTTTTTGAGATGGAGTCTCACCCTCGTTACTCAGGCTGGAGTGCAATGGCGCAATATCGGCTCACAGCAACCTCTGCCTCCTGGGTTCAAGTGATTCTCCTGCCTCAGCCTCCCGAGTAACTAGTATTACAGGCATGTGCCACCATGCCTGGCCAATTTTGTATTTTTAGTAGAGACGAGGTTTCTCCATGTTGGTCAGGCTGGTCTCAAACTCCTGACCTCAGGTGATCCACCCGCCATGGCCTCCCAGAGTGCTGGGATTACAGGTGTGAACCACCACGCCCGGCTGAGCATTGTTCTTCAATGTGTGTTCACTTAGTACAGCACAGAACAGATACACATTTTTAGATCAAAATATATTTTAACATTTGTTAAGGCAAAATATATGTTTTCTGGAGTTGAATTTTGCACGGCAATGTATAGGCTTTGGAGACATTAAGATTTAAATGCTAGTTGTTATAGTCTAGACTTTATATTATATTACAGTAACTTTGAATTAAATTTAGGACTTCTCCTTGCAGCCTCTTTATCTGCTATGAAGTGAATAAATCAGCTAAAATCTTGTGAGGTAGTTCCATTACTCTAAGCAAATAAAATGGGTGCTACAAAGAAATGTGCCTTCTCTGCCAGATCACAGGGGCTGCGATTGTTACTGCCTAAAATTTTCAGGAGGAAAGGAAATGAGTATCTTTCCCCAAGAATGGGATGATTAAGTAGCAGAGAATCATCAAAATACCTGAACACAAGACGCTTCCTGCCTGATGGCACAGCAAGTGAGTAGAGAAGGGGGAAAGCCTTAAGTAAGCATTCTAATTCGTACAAGAAATTGAATCACAGGGAGTTTAAGAAACAAAACTGAAAAGAAGGAAAGACCATGGCTTGGGAAAATGAAAGTGTTAAAAGTGATAAAATGTTATTCAGGCAGTTAAACTTTTATTGCCAGGTACTGTTCCAGACCCTAGTGATACAAGGTGAAAAAGACAAATTATTTCTATTCTCAAGGACTTTAAACAGGGAAGGGACAAATTAGGCTGTGTAGAAGAGTGGGAACAGTAACATGTATTGGGTACTTTGTTGCATGCATGCACTGGTGATGAATGTATTACATGTAGTTCATTTAATGCTCACAATAGATCTTGCGTCGTGGGTACAGTCAGCTGGCACCTCATTCTGACCACAGGTTTTTTGGGTTTTTTTTGTTTTTTTTTTTTTTTTTACCTTTTCCTCTTAAAATAGGTAAGACAATACTTCTTTCATCATAAAGCAGGCACAAATTATATATGTGAGGACCATCCAGACTTTCCTAAATTCTTGTGTCTAGGCTGGGTATCTCAAATTTATGAAAATCATATCAGAAATAATTCCGAAAGCTATGATGAATATAAAAATAATTGGACTGAGAATTTACTTTACACAAAATGGCAGACTTGTGTCTCTATGCTCCTCTCTGCTAAGTACAACTGTAAATCCTGTAAGTATACAAGAGACAGCCAAAAGAAAATCTTGAAAGGGGATAAGAGGCAGTGAAACTGGTTTGGAACTCTAGGATTGGGGGAACAATGCAGTGGCAGAGCATCTCACATCTCCTCACCAGTAGAAGAAGGTGACCCAAGGCCTGACCTTTCCCAACTAGCAACACAAGGCAGCTCAGAAGTGCCCCCTTTCCCTGATCAGTGAGAATCCCTCTGACACCACTGGGTGAAGCAGGAACCATCAGCAAGATGCACTGATGAGAGCCCCACTAGTAATAAATGACCTTTCCTGCTAGGCCTGACACTTCCTTCACCCCTGAAAGATAGTTGGTCAGGCAACAACAGCAAGAAGGACCCAGCCACAACCCACAGCTCATCCTGGAAAGCTAATTGGCCACAGCTGCTGTAAGATTCCCCTCCCCTGTCCAAAAACACTGGAACAGCCAGACGATATGGGAAGGATTTCACCACAAAAAATACCCAGCCAGGGCTGTCTCAGGCATGAGGAACCAAGAGGCCTCTCTGACCGGAAACATCAAAATACACCACAAAAGCTCTGAAAATTAAGTTGTCACTGGGCCCACCACCCCAAACATAGGCCAGATCTGTGGGTGCTGAAACTAAACAAGGTGACTGCCTGCTAAACTAAAAAGATTTATGTAGGACCCAGAGTCTCTTAACATAATAGACAAAATGTCCAGGATACAATTAAAAATCACCTGTCTCACCAAGAACCAAGAAAATCACAATTTCAATGAGAAAAGACAATGTCAACATTAAGATGATTTTTAAAACAGCCACTCTAAAATGTGTCAGAAACCGAATACAAATTATCTTAAATGAAAAAAATATAATCTGAGCAAATAGAAATTATACAAAAGAACCAAATGGAAATTGTTAAACTGAAAAATACAATAGCAGAAATCTCAGTGTATGGGCTCAGTAGCAGAGTGGAGATGAAAGAGCACAGAATCAGTAAACTTGGGGACCGATTGATAGAATTTGATGACAATCTGAACAACAGAACAGACTGGAAAAAGTAATAATAATCAGAGTCTCAGGCACCCATGGAACACTAACAGAAGAGCCAACATTTGTGTCAGAGTTCCAGAAGGAGAGAGGGTACGGCTGAAACAGTATTCAGGGAAATAATGGCTGAAAACTTAAGAAATGTGGTAAAAGACATAAACCTACACATTCAAGAAACTGAAACCTAAGCAGGATAAGTGCAAAGGCATCATAATTGAATGTCTGGAAACTAAAGACAAAATCTTGAAAACAGAACCAACACCTTACCTATAGGAAAACACAATTCAAATGACAGGATTTATCATTTGAAGCCATGGAGGCCAGAAGGAAGTAGCACATTTTACAAGTGCAGAAAGAAAAAAAGCTGTCAACCCAGAATCCCATATCCAGTGAAACAAACCTCAATGAATTAAGAAAGAATAAGGACATTCTCAGATGAAAGAAAATGTCAGGAATGTGTCACTAGCAGATACATTTGTAAAGATTTGGTAAGGAAACTTTTTTAAACAAAGTAAATAACAGAAAATTTGGAACATCAGGAAAAAAAGAAAACGGAAATAAGGGTATGTATGACAGACAATCCTCAGTTTTATAAATCATATTTGATACTTGAAACAAAAATTAAACACCATTTGATACTCAATGATATTGAAAAGTGGAAAAGATAAAAGGACCTAAATGGAAGTGAGGTTCCCATACTTCATTCAAAGTGGTAAAATGTTGGTACCAGTAGTGTGATATGCTACAGGTGTATATTGTAATATCCAGAGCAACTACTACAAAAAGCATATATTTGGAGTGCGTATATCTCAAACAATAAATCAAGATGAAATTCCAAAAAAAATTCTTTAAAACCCACAGGAAGGGAAAAAAAAGCAGAATAATAAAGCCAGAGGAAGCAAATAGAAAATAATAAAATGGCATACTTAAGCTCTAATGTATCAAGAATTGCCTTAAATGTAAACGATCTACATATACTGATCAAAAGACAGAGATTGACAGAGTGTTTAAGTGTGTATGGGGTGGAGGAGGAACAAACTTCTTTTAATGACCTATTTCTTGTGTACAAAAATTAACTTTAAATTCAACGACATAGGTAGGTTGAAAGTAAAATGGTGAAAAAGATACATCATGCAAATATTCATCAAAAGAAAGCAGGAGTGGCTAAATTAAAACTGGACAGATAGACCTATAAAACACAGAAAATTACCAGAGACAGAAAGGAACATTATATGACAATCCACCAAGAAGACATAACAACCCTAAATGTGTATGCACAAACAGCAGAGCTTCAAAACATTAGAACAAAACATGACGTAACTGAAAGGAGAAATAGACAAAGCCACAATTATAGTTGGAGACTTCCACACTCCTCTCTCAACAATAAAATAAAACTAGACAGAAAACCAGCAAGGATATAGAAGAATTTTCATCAACACCATCAATCATATCTAATCAGCCTTTATAGAATAATCCATGCAACAGCAGAGTATACATTCTTTTCAATTGCTCAAGGAACATATACCAAGAAGCCTTACTCTGGGCCATAAAACAAACATCAACATTTTAAAATAATTGAAATCATACAGAGTATGTTTTGAGACCACAACGGAATTAAACTAGAAGTAAATAACAGAAAGATAACAGGAGAATGTCCAAACACTTGGAAACCAACACACTTCTGAATAATCCGTGAGTCAAAGAGAAGTTTCAAACGAAAACTTTTTTAATCACAAAACTAAGTGGAAATACAACATTTCAAAATAGAGCAAGTCCTTGAATAACGTCATTTCATTCAATGTTGTTTCATTTATAACACTGATGAAGAAACATAAATTGATTTCCAGCTGGGACCACTGTCTGTGTGGAGTTTGCACATTGTCCTTATGTGTGCCTGGGTTTTTTCTGGTACTCTGAGTTCCTTCCACATCCTAAAGATGTGCCCGTTAGGTCCACTGGCATTTCTACATTGTCCCAGGATGAGTGTGGGTGTGTGACTGCACCCTGCGTTGGGATGACATCCTGTCAGGGATGGTTCCCGCCTTGCACGCTGAGTTGCCAGAACAGGCACCTGCCACCCGAGACCTTGAATTGGAACAACTAAGTATCTTACTTGTGTTTATTAATCTATTTTAAATATATACAGAGGGTTAGTATTTATTCCAAGGTTCAATATTAGAATAATTTGGGTCTTTATTTAGAAGTTTGACAGTGTTTTTGTGACTAGAAACACCAAAGAAACAACTCTTGTTTATATCAATTAATCTTAGGTAAAATTGGTTTAATTTTGTCATCCTTTTGCTTAAAGTCACAGTTTCCAAGAACATATTGATGACATTAAATGAAGATTTACTACATATGAGATACTAGTAAAGCACTGCCTAGAGGAAAACTTATAACACTAAATGCTTACATTAAAACGGAGGAAAGATCTCCAGTCAATAAGCTAAGACCCCACCTTAAAAAACTAGAAAAAGAAGAGCAAAATTAATCCAAAACAAGCAGAAGGGAGAAAATAATAAAGATCAAAGAAACCAACAAAATTGAATATAGAAAAATAGAGAAAATTTAAAAGGTGGCTCATTTTTAAAAATCAATAAAATTGATAAATCTCTAGGAAGACTAATGAAAGAGAAAACAAATCACCAATATCAGGAATAAAACATGAGATATCATTACAGATTCTGCAGCCATTAAAAGGATAATAGAGTACTACAAATAATTTTCACATTCATAAACTTGACAAACCACAAATTACCAATCCACCACCAAGATGAAACATAATCTGAATAGTCATATAATCACTAAATAAATTAAATTCACAAGGTAAAGCTCCCAAAGAAAAAAATCTCCCAGGCCCAGATGGTTTCACTGGAGAATTCTAGCATTTAAAGAAAAATTGTAACCAATTTTATACAGTCTCTGTGAGAAAATAGAGAAGTAGGAAACACTTCCAACTCATTTTATGATGTCAGTATTATCCTGGTACAAATTCCAAAAAAGACAGTATGAAAAGAAAGAGAAGAGAGGAAAGGAAGAAAAGAAGAAAAGGAAGAAAAGAAGGAATTACAGACCAATGTCTCTCATGAATTTATATGCCAATTTTTTAATCAGCAAACAATCTAGCAATGAATAAAAGGAATTTACTATGACTAGGATTTTTTTTCAGATATGCAAGTGGTTCAATATTTGAAAATCAGTATATCAACCATATATCAACAGGCTAAAGATGGAAAGTCATAGTATCATATAAATTGACACAGAAAGACATTTGAAAATCCAATACCCATTAATGATTTTAAAAAATAACTCAGCAAGTTAGAGGGAAAATACCTGTTTGTTTTTTGGTTTTGTTTGTTTTTCTGAGATGGAATTTCGCTCTTGTCACCCAGGCTGGAGTCCAATGGTGTGATCTCAGCTCACTGCAACCTCTGACTCCTGGGTTCAAGCGATTCTCCTGCCTCAGCCCCTGAGTACCTGGGATTGCAGGCACCCGCCACCCACGCCCAGCTAATTTTTTGTATTTTTAGTAGAGACAGGGTTTCACCATATTGGCCAGCCTGGTCTCGAACCCCTGACCTCGAGTGATCCACCTATCTCAGCCTCCCAAAGTGCTGGGATTACAGGCATGAGCCACTGCACCCAGCCTGTTTGATTTTTTTAAAATCTACAAAAAGTCTACAGCTAATCTCATACTGAAATGGTGAAAGACTAAATGCTTTCTCCTAAGATTAGGAACAAACCAAGGATGTCTGCTATCACCACTCTTGCTGAACGTACTACTGGAAGATATAGCCACTGAAGTAAGGCAGGAAAACAAAGGCATACAGATTGGAAAAGAAGAAATAAAGCTATCTGCAAGTGTCATAATTGACATGACTGTCATAGAAAATCCCAAGGATTTTTTTTTAATACCTCCTAGGACTAATAATTTAATTCAGCAGGGTCACAGAATACAAGGTCAACACACAAAAATCATTTTATACTTATATATGCCAATAACATGCTGAAAGTAAAATGAAAGACAATACCACTTATAATTACTCTAAAGAAAATGAAATACTTAGGCATAAATCTAATAAAATATATATAGGATATGAATGCTGAAAATTACAAAATATTGATCAAATGCTGGTGAAAGTAATCAGAGGACTTAAATGGGGAGATATGCAATATTCATGGATTGGAAGGCTCAACGCAGGAAAGATGTCGACTCTTCCCAAATTGATACATAGGTTTAATTCAATTCCAACCAAAACACCCAGAAAGGATTTTTGTAGCTGTAGATACGTTTCTTCTAAAATTTATTGGAAAGGCACAGGCCTTAGAATAGCTAACATTACCTTGACAAAGAAGAATAAGATGAAAAGACCACATTTCTCAAAATTAAGGCTTACTGTACAACTAGAGCAATCAGGAGAGTACAGTATTGGTGGAGAGATAGACAAACATGTCAATGGAACATATCTGAAACACATCCATAGACTTAGATATGGCAGAGATGTTGGAATTATGACACCAGGAATTTAAACAGCTATGATTAATATACTAATGGTACTAATCAAAAAATTAGACAACATGCAAGAACAGGTGAATACCATAAGCAGAGGTAATGGAAACTCTACGAATACAAAAACTCTAGAAATCAAAAACAGTGTAACAAAAATGAAGAATGTCTTTGATGGGCTCATCAGTAGATTCAATATGATTGAGGAAAGAACCAGTGAGCTTGAAGAAATGTCAGTACAAACTTCCAAAACTGAAAGGCAAAGAGAAAAAGGAGTGAAAAATATAAAATAGAATATCCAAAACTGGGAAAATTACAAAAGGTATGACATACATATAATGCAAATGCCAGAAGGAGAAGAAAAACAGAACAAAAGCACTTGAAACAAAAATTATTGAAAACTTCTCATGATTAATGACACACACACCAAACCACGGAGCAAGGAAGCTCAGGACAAACACCAACATATCTACACCTTGGCATATCATATTTAAACTGCAGAAAAAGTCAAAAAGAAAATATTGAAAGAAGGAAAAAACAAATACCTAGAGGAGCAAAGGTAAGAATTACAACAGACTTCTCATCAGAAATCATGCAGCAAAAGAGAGTGAAATATTTAAAGTGTTGAAAGAAAGTAATCACCATCGGCCAGGTGCAGTGGCTCGTGCCTGTAATCCCATTACTTTGGGAGGCTGAGGCAGGTGGGTTGCCTGAGGCTAGGAGTTCGAGGCTTCCTGGGCAACAAACATGGCAAAACCTTGCCTCTACAAAAAAATACAAAATTAGCCAGGCATGGTGGTAAGCACCTATAGTCCCAGCTACTCAGGAGGCTGAGGTCAGAAGATCACTTGAACCCAGGAGGTAGAGGTTGCAGTGAGCCAAGATCACACCACTGCACTCCAGCCTGGGGAACAGACCAAGACCCAGTCTCAAAAAAAAAAAAAANCAGACTTCTCATCAGAAATCATGCAGCAAAAGAGAGTGAAATATTTAAAGTGTTGAAAGAAAGTAATCACCATCGGCCAGGTGCAGTGGCTCGTGCCTGTAATCCCATTACTTTGGGAGGCTGAGGCAGGTGGGTTGCCTGAGGCTAGGAGTTCGAGGCTTCCTGGGCAACAAACATGGCAAAACCTTGCCTCTACAAAAAAATACAAAAATTAGCCAGGCATGGTGGTAAGCACCTATAGTCCCAGCTACTCAGGAGGCTGAGGTCAGAAGATCACTTGAACCCAGGAGGTAGAGGTTGCAGTGAGCCAAGATCACACCACTGCACTCCAGCCTGGGGAACAGACCAAGACCCTGTCTCAAAAAAAAAAAAAGAAAAGAAGGCTGGGCGCAGTGCCTCACGCCTGTAATCCCAGCACTTTGGGAGGCCGAGGCGGGCGGATCACAAGGTCAGGAGATCGAGACCATCCTGGCTAACATGGTGAAACCCCGTCTCTACTAAAAATACAAAAAAAATTAGCCGGGCGTGGTGGCGGGTGCCTGTAGTCCCAGCTACTGGGAGGCTGAGGCAGGAGAATGGCGTGAATCCGGGAGGCGGAGCTTGCAGTGAGCCGAGATCGCGCCACTGCACTCCAGCCTGGGAGACAGAGCGAGACTCTGTCTCAAAAAAAAAAAAAGAAAAGAAAAGAAGAAAGAAACCACCATCCTAGGATTTTGTATCTTGTGAATTATCATTCAAAAGTAAAAGGGAAAAAAGACTTTCTTACACAACAAACATTGAGGGAATGTGTCAGTAGTAGAACCGCCTTACAAGAAATATTAAAAGAAGTTATTCAGAAAGAGGACTTACATAGAGCATTAGAGAAGGAATAAAGGATAAAATAAAATATTTTATTTTCTTATTCTTAATTGATCTAACAGGTAACAGTTCAAAATAAAAATACCAACAATGTATTTGGAGATTATAGCTTATGGAGGAGCGAAATGAATGACAGCAATGTTACTGAAGATGGGAGGGAGAAATACTGTATTAGAAGATACTTGTGCTATCTGAAATGACACAGTGTTATTTGAAAGTGGACTTCGATTCACTATAAAAGTATATTGGAAACTCAAGGGCAACCACTAAAAAAAAAGTAAGTTTTAAAAAAGTATAATTGATATGCTAAAAGGAGAAAAAAAATGGAATCATAAAATGCCCAATCAAAAAGAGAGAGGCTAAAGGAGCGGAAAACCAAGGACAATGAATAGAAAATAGTAAAATGATTGATATTCATACAACTGTATGAAAATCACTTTAAACATCAGTGGCCTCAACATACCAAAGAGAGACTGTCAGAGTCAATAAAAAAACCAAGACCCAACTCTGTGTCCACAGGAAACTCACTTTAAATAGACGAAAAGTAAAGGGACACAGAAATGCTAACATGAAACAAAAAAAAAAAAAAAAGCTGGAGTAGTTATGTTAATTTCAACAAAGACTTCAGACCAAAGGAAATTATCAATTTAGGAAGAGTTGACATCTTTGTTGTCTTCCAATCCATGAATATCGCATATCTCCGCATTTATTTAGGCCTCTGATTATTTTCAGCATTCACATCCTGTATATATTTTGTTAGATTTATGCCTTTCTCCTGTAGCAGGAGTAGCTGATGGGAAAGATAAGAAAAAGCAAGGTCTTTTTCATCTTTTCTTGGGTTGGAAACCCAAACTAGATTATATGAGCTCAGACCAGTTTCGGATGCCACTAAACTAAGAGCTTGAATAGATCTGGGTTCCTAGAGGTGAGGCCTGACCCGTCTGACTTGAGGCGGTTGTGTCTTTCCAAGCCTAAAAAGTATGTGAGGATTCCCCTCCCTCTTGTGGCCCTTCTGCTTCCATCCACAGCCCTCCCCACTTTTAGTGCCAGTCCTGAAGGCTAACCATCTCTTTTGGCTTGGTACCCCACTCCCACTTTTGGGCACAGACCTGGCAGGCTGAGTGCTCCCCTGGTACCTGCCCAGACTATTGGTCCAACCCTTTGCGATCACTTAGAAACTGTTCTTCCCCATAATCCCTCACCTCAGCAGCCCACTGACGACCCCCATCTCTCCTCACTGGTCCCCAGATGGTGCTCCAGCCAGGCTGACATCTGAGGGCAAACTATGTGTGTGGTGACACCATGAGTGGACCCACCTCTCAGGGACATGACTGCCCAGAAGAGATAAGGTCACTTTCTCAGCAGAAAGCACAGCTCTCAGCCCATTCCAAACCCCGTCATTGGAAATGAGCGTAGATACATTCTGCCTCAATTTCCTCTTCTGTAACATCTACTCAAAGAACATAAAACATTGATTTAGTCATTTGATAAGTGTGTATTGATAACTTGCTATGTGCCAGGTACTATTCTCACCAGGTACAGCAGTGAACAAGCAGTGCACAAGGAAATCTCCCCATCCTCATGGAGTTTGCAATCTAGTGGGGAAATCAGACAATGAGTGTGACAAATGAGAAAATATTTTGTGTATCAAATGATAGATAGTAAGTGCTAAGCAGAGAAATAAAACCAGGAAGGGAGATGGAAGTGGCAGGAGCAGATGGAGTCAGTAAAACGTGGGGTCAGGTATCCAGAGAAGCTTCGCTGAGACAGGGGGCTAGCTCTGTGGATATCTAGGGCAAGAGCATTCCAGGCAATGTGATGAATGGGAAAACTGTCCAAAAGTCTAAAGCCCTCTATGTGTGTATGGGTGAGGGAAAATTAATTGGACATCTTAGGTATTTTGTGGAGCTCTTTCCCTTCCATTGCCTCCAGGTTTTGTCAAAAGATTAACTCTATTATCTAGAATCTGAGCCATTTGACATGACCTCAGAAATCAACAGACCAGTCTCAGATGACCACAGGAGAGGCCTCATCTAGCAAAGGTTCCACGGTTAGGATGTGGCAGGATGTTTCTCGTGCCTTCCCCATGGTCCACATTTATTCTCACCTACCTGAGAAGCTGGTGATTTGACGTTTACTCAGAACCCACCCTGGGGATAAGCCACGTCCAGGTTATGACCCAGAGACTGGCTTCCCTGCAACCTTCTCCAATGCCAAGTGCTGTCTTAGGTGAGGATCTGTGTCTATGCTGCTTTCATTTCTAATCCTCTCAGTTGTAAGCACAGTGCCGTGTTCCTTCTGCTCTCTGTAACTCCTGGCACCCAGGGACACCCACAGAGGCTATACATATACTCAGAGCTGTGGCAGTGAACAAAAATGCTTGACCCTGTAAGACTGGGGCACCCCAAAACAGTCCCAGTCTCAGGGCAGTGATGTTTGACTCGGCCTGAATCTGAGGAAGTCTCTAACATGCGTCTTTACCTTCCCTCCATCTGGTACCAAGTGCAGGCTCCACAATGTCCAAGGAGCTGGTTTTAGTCAAAATAGCTCTCCTTACCGTGTGGCACCAATGTAAATAACTGGTTGGTTTGGTGTCGTGCAGACAAAACAACTGCTGGATGGATTGCGGTTTCGCTCTTTACCCAGCTCAAATTGGCACGCGTCTGGGTGGGGCCTGCCAAGTATGTGGCAGGTTGGGGCCCTGCACACGCTACCATCTGCAGTGCTGGAGCTTTAGAGGCCTGGGGTACTTGGGAGGGTGGGGGCAACTTGAAGGGGGCTAAATGTGGGAAACTGATAACCAGGCTAGGGGCTGAGCATCAGTTCCCTAACCTGGGAAAGTCTTTGGTTTTCCCCAAGTTTACCCTCTTATCCAGAGTGGGACCTGCCAGAGCTTTGACGTTCGCCCCAGCCCAGCCCATGCCTGCGTGTGACTGACCAGGCTACAAAAGCTCTCTCGGAATCTGAGGTTAAGAAAGATGAAGGGCCAGTGCCGCCTGTCTGTCTGCAGTGGGCATATTGCATAATCACAGCTTTCTCTGATCTTTCTTGTGAGAGCTCTTCGTTTCTTCGCTTCTTCCGCTCAGCTTTGTAATATGACACCCGGCCACTGGCCTCTTATCTTTGCTGCCTCCCCACCTCCCAACTCCTCTCTCAGATACACACAGAGAACAGAGACTACTCTTGCTTTGAGGCCTCAAGGATCAAGTTCATTCCCTTAACACCCTTTGCTTGCTGGACTCACTGCTGATACCACAGCCAGGCGAGGACTTTACACTTTCCACCCCACGCCACTTCATTCTGCCCTCATCTCCTCCCTCTCCAGATTATACAGCATCTCACTCAGGCTCTGGGGACCCATCTCAGGGTGGAGACAGGGTCTGGATTTGAATATTTGTTAGGGAGTTTTTTGGCTTCTCCGTAAACTAAGAAGACATGAAAAAACAAGACTGCTGTTTTTCTCAGACCACTTTCATGTTTTGAACACTCCTCTGGAGGGGAATAACGAGGAGCCCTGGGCTATCAGGCTAGATCCCCACATCTGGCTGGAGGAGGGGCAGCCTGTATGGTCCAGCTTAACACTTCTAGGCCTAAGCTCAGCTGGGTACCATGGGAGCAGATGTTTTCCACCTACCAAAAACTTTAGATCATTCCCATCACAAATTGGCAATCTGCATCATGAAGACTCCCTGCCTGCTCCCTTTGCTCCTAAGAGGAACTGTACTTTAAAGCAAGTAAAAAGAAAAGCATTGTCCTCATGTAGCTCTTCTCAAAGGCGTGGACTGCAGTGAGCAGGGACCATCCTTCCAAGGTCTCAGACTGCTTGGGTTTCTCAGAGGTAGGAGCAGGATACCCATAACATGTTCAACATTTTGAAAAAGACAATTATAAAACTACACAGGTTAATGGCACCTACTTTTGGTTGTATGTAATTCGTGAACCTATGTTAACTTGTGGGAAAGTAAGGTCTGACTCCTGACAAAATAAACTACCTGCAATCCCATGAGTTTTTTGGTGAAAAGGTATGTTAAAAATTGAGGATGCAGAGGGGGAAGAAAAATCACGAAAGCAGCCATGAGAGGTCACGAGGCTAGACACCCGTGGCAGCCTGCTCAGGGGCTCATTCTGTGTCCCCATCCGTTGTGAACCTCTCAGATTCTCATGTGAGCCTCCCACTGCACAGCTCAACGCCCAGCACACAACACCATGGGACTAATACACCTCAAGGGTGTTTCTTCTGGAAATACAAACAGGTGACAAAAAAATGGATTCAAGTGGGAAGTCTTTCCTTCCCACCTGTCCCCCAAGAAAAATGCTTTTGAACATGAAATGTTCAGGAGTAAGAAACAGGGAAGCAGGAATTAGATAACACAGACAAGACAATGGACTACTGTAGGGTGGATGATAATAAGAGTGGTGGTTATTATATTATAATACAATGGTGGTTATAATATAATGGTGGTTATAATGGTGGTTATAATATAATGGTGGTTATAATGGTGGTTATAATATAATGGTGGTTATAGTATAATGGTGATTATAATATAATGGTGGTTATAGTATAATGATGGTTATAGTATAATGGTGTTTATAATATAATGGTGTTATAATATAATGGTGGTTATAATATAATGTTAGTTATAATGGTGGTTATAATATAACAGGGGTTATAGTATTATAATACTCATGATCACTTGTTGAGTGCCTTTGGCTTTCAGTTTATTCAAAGCCCACTGTGATATGGGCTGAGTAAGCTCAACAACAACCCCCCATCTTACAGATGAATAAATTGGTCACTCAAGTAGTAAATGGCTGAGCCAGGCCTTCAGTTTAGGTCTCCTGATTACTCACTAACCTTGTGCCCTCTCCAAACACCAAGCTACGGGGCTGCTGTAACCTTAAAAGGTGAAGGTTCTACCAGCCCCTTCCACTCCCAATTATTCCAGGTTCTTTTTGGTATCTCAGACCTCCTCTCACAGCTAAAAAGAGTCTCTCATAGGAAAATTAGATCAGCCAGCACGAACCATTAAAGACAAAAACTGATAAATTGATATAAATAAAATTAAACATGTCTCCTTATCAAATTATACCATTAAGAAGATGAAATAGGCCACAGGCCACACACTGCTACATACACACACAGCACATATCTAACAAATCCAGAATATATAAAGAAATCCTACAAATCAAGTAAAGACAAAAAAAAAATCCAAGTTATAAATTGGGCAAAGATCTGAACAGACACTTCACCAGAGGAGATTTACAAATGACCAATAAACACTTGAGAAATGCTTAAGGTCATTAGTGATAGGAAAATGCAAATGAAAACCACAATAAGATAGCACTCCATACCTACTAGAGTGGATCAAACTTAGAAGACATCATCCAAAGATGTAGGGGAACTGGAACATACATTACTGGGGACAGGTGTGGGGTGGGGCAGAAGAGTGTAAAATGGCATAGCCACTGAAAAATTGTTTGAAAATTTCTTGTAAGGTTCATGCATTTACTCTAGATACTTACCTAACAGGAGTGAAAACCACATGTCCACACAAAGACTTGCACACAGAGATTCATTATAGTGTCAGTTCACAATGGCCAAAAACTTTAAACAATCCAAACATTTGTTAACAGGAAAACAGATAAATAAATTGTATGTTCACGAAATGAAATACTATTTGGTACTGAAAAGGAATAAACTGCTGATACATACAACGACATGATAGAATCTAAAACACACTGTGTTGATCAAAAGAAGACAGACACAAAAGAGGGAATGCTGTGTGATTCTATTTCCATGGAGCCCAAGGACAGAAATTAGCAGTCTATCATGATAGAAGGCAGAAAGTGGTTAGGAAGGTGATGGACTAGATTGGGAAGGGGCACCAGAGAGCTTTGGGGTAATGGAAATGTTCTGTATCTTATTTTAGGCAGTGTTTAAGCAGGTGTCTACCACTTTCAAAACTCTTCGCACTGAGCCCTGAACAGCTATGTATTTTATTGTATGCTAATTAGCTCTCAATAAATGTAAAAATGGACCCTGCTGGGTTAGCTATAAGGGTCATCACCTTGCTCCTTGGAGGTCAGTTTCTTCCCCTCTGACTGAAACCTGAGCTATGAGCTAATGAACTCCCCACATAGCCTGGGCTTAAGGAGTAAAGGCGAAGAGTTTCAGCGAAACAACTCCAACCAAAAGCCGTTTCTGTCCAGCAGTGCTGAAAAGGCAGGCTTCGGCCTGCCTCTCCACCCCACCCCAGGGATGTACGGGCCCCTTATTTATTATCTTCCAAATACGGAGGGGGAATGCCAGAGGCACTTGCCTGTCACCTCCGAAAAAGGAATAAAGTACAACTCTCTGCAAAGTGCTACCAGCTTAAGAGGCTCAGGGTCACAGGTCCTGCTGGGCAGAGATGTACCTCATTGCTGGCATAGAAGTCAGCTCCAATGACAGACTGGCTCCTAATTTTAGAATTCAGTGGACCTCACAGTTTTATAGGTTGATTGTAAAACTCTGGAAAAAGATGATTAAAAAAAAAAAAAAAAAAAACAGGGCCTCTGGCCATTTCTATATGTGCTGGACCAGAGTGCCTGGGTCTCTGCAGAGGCATAGTCCGATGGTGTCTAAACAACTTCTGGGGGCCAAGGAGTTCCTATTCCAGAGAGACCAGAATGCCAGCAGGCTTGGAAACCAGTCATAGAAGGGGCAGTCACAAGAATCACACACCTTTACCTGGGAAAGTGTGGGAGACGCTGCAATCATTCAAACACTTGAAAAGCTGGCTAAGGGTAGAAGAAACAGGTTTCATTTATTCCAAATGGCAAAACGTCAACTAATGTATAGAAGTCACAAGAAGCTAGATTTTAATGCAACAAAACAAGGACCTTTGCAACAACTGAAGCTGCTTAACATTCCATTCACATATCAATTCATTTAGCAAATAATTTCTGAACACCTACCACCTGTGCACACAGCAGGATGGATCAGCTGCAGACTTAGCCCCAAAGAGTGTTTAGTGCAGGACAGGGGACAAGACATGACTAGAAATAACTCAGCTACAAGGCAACAGGGGACAAATACAGACGAGAGGGCCAGAGCAGGAGAGGAAGGAATTATTTCCACTGCAACTGGGCCCTCTGTGATGCTCACCAGTCATTTTGCTCCTCTGTTCATTCTTTCATCCACTCAATATTTGTCAAGTCCTGCTTTGTGTCAGGCACGATCCTAAATGCTGAGACATAGAGTGAAGAAGACAGACAACTTGTCTGCATGGAGTTTATATACTACTGAGGAAAAAAAAAAAACAGCCAAATGCCACACCAGTATTACGTCAGGTGGTGACAGGTGCTACAGAGAAACAGCATTGCTCTGAATCTTTATCACTGTCTTCAACCTATGGAACAACCCCTACTTTCTTGCTTTCAACTGCAATGACCTCCTACCTCACTGAGAACATTGTGGCCTAAGCCCCTCTCTCCTGCCCATCACAACTGTCATCATCTCTCCCATCCTGAAGAAATTACTTTCGGATTCTGAGGAAAGAAAGATTCTTCCCCCAACACAGATCTCTCCACTAGTCTCTTCCCCCTCCTCAGGGACCTCGCTGTATCAACTGTCCCAGCCCCTGCTTATCTCTTCTCTCTTCACTTAGTATCGAGACCTCAGTTCACAGACCTGTTCATTTCTCAGACCCAAAGCAACATTCCTAGTCTATCCCCAAGAAGGCAAGTAGGTGTTAGTCAAGAGCTAAACTTAGGCCAGTCCCAGGATCACATATGGACTTGCAGAAAAGCTACATCTGGTGGATTGGCGTATGCCCCCATCGCCACAGGGGCACCAGGTATGTGGGGATCATTGTGAGATCCTGCAGGTAGTTCCCAGCTCCCAAATTCTTCAGAGCTCTCACTACTTGCCTCTACTGCTTCATTTCTTCTTCATCACCTCACCTGCCCCACCATGCTGTCTACTGAGGCTGGTTGTGTAAAGATCACCCAATGATCACCTGATTGCCAGTACAATAATTTTCCCTGTCATTGTTTGGTGTCTTCATAGCATTCCATGTGGATTTCCAAAGCTTATGTCCTCAGCTCTCTACTCAACTTTCTGTCACTCCTCAGACAATCTCATCCATTCCATAGATCCAAATATAACTTGTATTCTGGAAGCTTCTCCATTGCATCTCCTGCCCAGGTAGTTCTCCTGAACCACTGGGCACTACCACTTGGATCTCTTGCTAAGCATCTCAAACTCTGGGTCCCCAAAATTGGATTCGTTTTTCTTCTTAAATGCCCTGTTTTCCTGAATAACATATCATAGTGTATAGAATCACCAATCTTGCAGTTAACCAAGCCAGGAAAATTTAAGAGATTGTTGATATATTTTATCTTATCTTCTACATCAAATTCATGCCAACTCCTTTCTGTCAATTCTACCTCGGAAATCTCTCTTGAATCTACCTCTTCCCCATCTTCATTGCCACTTCCTTAGTTCCACTACTCATCTCCCTCTTGTCTTATTGAAATGACCTCCTACTTGTCTCCATTTCTCTTATTTATACTAAGTACTATTCTAGTCCAATTTCTTCTTCCCCTGCCTCTAGAATCCTCTCCTTAGAGGAAAAAAGTCAGCATGCTATTATTCCCTTAAGTAAAGATCTTCTGGGAACTACCCAAATGTCCTTTAAATGATGAATGCTTAAACAAACTGGTACATCCATACCATGGAATACCACTGCACAATGAAAAGGAGTGAACTCTTGATGTACACTGCAATTTGGGTGAAACTCCGGGAAATTATGTTGACTGAAAAAAGTCAATCTTAAAAGAATACATGTTGCATAATTCTATTTATGTAACAGTTATGAAATAACTTAATTAGATGAAGGATATATTGCCAATTACCAAGCATTAGGGATAGGGGCATAGTGTGACTACAAATAGGAGACACAGGGGAATTTTGTGGCAATGGTAATCAACAAATACCATTCCCAAGATACTCAACAATCAAGTTGAAATCTAAATAAGTTCTATGGATTGTAGCAACATCAAGTTCTTGGTTTTGATATTGTGCTATAGTTGTATTGGAAGGGGCTGGGTAAATGGTGTATGAGACTTCGCTACACCTTTCTTTGCAGCCTCCTGCAGCCTGATCAACATGGAGAAACCCCATGTCTACTAAAAATACAAAATTAGCTGGGCATGATGGTGCATGTCTGTAATCCCAGCCACTCAGGAGGCTGAGACAGGAGAACCACTTGAATCTGGGAGGCGGAGGTTGTGGTGAGCCAAAATCACACCATTGCACTCCAGCCTGGGCAAGAAGAGCAAAACTCTGTCTCAAAAAAAAATTAAAAATTATACAATAAATACATAATTATTAAAAAATTAAAACACACAGCCAGGCGCGGTGGCTCACACCTGTAATCCCAGCACTTTGGGAGGCCGAGGCAGACAGATCAGCTGAGGTCAGGAGTTCAAGGCCAGCCTGGCCATCATTTAGTAGAAACCCCATCTATACTAAAAGTACAAAATTAGCCAGGCGTGGTGGGGCATGCCTGTAGTCCCAGCTACTCAGGAAGCTGAGGCAGGAGAATCGCTTGAACTCGGGAGGCAGAGTGAGCTGAGACTGTGCCATTGTACTCCAGCCTGGGCGACCAAGCAAGACTCAATCTCAAAAACAAAACAAAACAAAAAACACACACACAAGAAAAACCTTCACTGGCTCCCCATTTTTTACAGGACAAAATAAAACCTCCTTTGTTCAACATTCAACCTTTAGCAATGAGGCTTCACAGTATCTTTCCAGCCTTGCGTCCCACTGCTCTTCCTTTTATTCCCTTCATTTTTTCATTACGATGGTTGCGAACCCACGATGGGTCTTCAGTGTGATATTGAAGATACAGTGGTAAGCAAGATAGATGAGACCCGTGCCTTCAGAAACTGACAGTCTTTAGTGAAAGCCAATTTGGCAAGCAATTTTAGTGAAATGGGCCAAATGTTACACTTGGTACATGCAGCTATCTAATTATTAATACTCTCCTCATTCCTTTTCACTCATTCTGTTCCCTTTACCAAAAATGCCCTTCCCTGCAATAATAGACTTCCTCTCTCAACTCTTCTATGAGATCTTCCTATTAATCAATCATTCATCAAACATTTACTGAGCTCCAACTCTGTGCCAAGCCTTGTTTCATTAGAGCATTGGGGCTACAACTATGAACCACACAGCAAGACCTCTGCCTTCAAGTGTCTTATGTTAGTGGGAGAGACAGATGATCAATAGCCAAATAGGACGAATGCCAGCAATGAGCTGTAAGAGTGTGGCTGGACAGCTGCTTATGACTGGATGGGTCAGGGAAGTGCTCACCAAGTAGGAGATATTTAAACAGATACTGAAATGGCAAGAGCAAGCAGGGAAAAGCATTATAGATAAAGGTGAAAACTGGTTCAATGTCTTAAAAGGGAAACACTTGGGCTGTTTAAGGAACAGAAAGGTTAGTGTGCTGAAGCAATGTGAGAGGTAGAGGCAGATAATGAAGTCCAGAAAGTCAGAAAGGTGGACGAGGCCCATTTTGAGGGGCATTTGTAAGTCAGGATGGTGGGTTTTGATTTTATTCCATGTACAACAGCAAGACTCTGGAGGGGTTGAAGCAGGGGAGGAGCATATCAGAGTCAACCCTCTGACAGGTGTAGAGAGAAGAAATTGTAAGGTGGGGGACAAGAGAAAGCAGAAAAAATCTAAAATTGGCACGCTAACATCACAATTAAAAGAACTAGAGAAGAGCCAACAAATTCAACAGCAGAAAGCAAGAAACAACTAAGATCAGAGCAGAACTGAAGGAGATAGAGACACAAAAAACACTTCAAAAAATCAATGAATCCAGTAGCTGTTTTTTTTAAAAAGATCAACAAAATTGATAGACTGCTAGAAAGACTAATAAAGAAGAAAAGAGAGAAGAATCAAATAGATACAATAAAAGCTGATAAAGGGGATATCACCACCGACCCCACAGAAATACAAACTACCATCAGAGAAGACTATAAACACCTCTACGCAAATCAACTAGAAAATCTAGAAGAAACGGATAAATTCCTGGACACATACACCCTCCCAAGAGTAAACCAGGAAGAAATTGAATATCTGAATAGACCAATAACAGACTCTGAAATTGAGGCAGTAATAGCTTACCAACCAAAAAAAAAGTCCAGGACCAGATGGATTCACAGCCAGATTCTACCAGAGGTACAAAGAAGAGCTAGTACCATTCCTTCCGAAACTATTTGCGCAATCAATAGAAAAGAGCCAAAAAAAAAAAAAAAAAAAAAAAAAAAAAAAAAAAAAAAAAAAAAAAAAAAAAAAAAAAAAAAAAAAAAAAAAAAAAAAAAAAAAAAACAAAAAAAAAAAAAAAAAAAAAAAAAAAAAAAAAAAGAAAAAAAAAAAAAAAAAAAAAAAAAAAAAAACCCAAAAAAAAAAAATAAAAAATAAGGGAAGTAATCCTCCCTAACTCATTTTTATGAGGGCGCATCATCCTGATACCAAAGCCTGGGCAGAGACACACAAAAAAAGAGAATTGGTATGACCAATATCCCTGGGATGAATAATCAATGCTGAAAAATCCTCAATAAAATTTATGCAAACCGAATCAGCAGCCACTCAAAAGCTTATCACTATGATCAAGGTTGGCTTCATCCCTTGGGGATGGCAAGGCTGTTAAACATACACAATCAATAAAAGATAATCCATCACAGAAACAGAACCATTCGACAAAAACCACATGATGTCTCAATAGAATCAGAAAAGGCCTTTGACAAATTCAGGGCCTTCTATTGCTAAAACTCTCAACAACTAGGTATCTGCTGGAATGTATCTCGAAAAATAATAAGAGCTAATTTGGGACAAACCCACAGGCCAATATCATATGCTGAATGGGCAAAAACTGGAAGCCACTCCTTTGAAACTGCCACAAGACAGGATGCCCTCTTGCGCACCACTCCTATTCAATGTAGTGTTGGAAGTTCTGGCCAGGCAATCAGAGAAAGGAAATACAGGGCTATTCAATTAGGAAAGGAGAAATCAAATCATCCCTGTTTGCAGATGACATGATTGGTAAAGGATAGAAAAACCCGATCATCTCAAGCCCAAAATCTTTTTTTCCGTAAGCTGATAAACAACTTCAGCCAAAGTCTCAGATACAAATCAATGGCTGCAAAATCAAAGCATTCTTGATTACACCAGTACAGGGGACAAACAGAGAGGCCAAAATCGGAGTGAACTTCCCATTCACAATGCTACAAAGAGAATAAAATACTTAGGATGCAACTTACAAGGGGGATTGGGGAAGACCACTTCAAGGAGAACTACAAAACCACTGCTCAAGGTAAGTAAAAGAGGACACAAACAAATGGGGAAGATCATCTCCATGCTCATGGATAGGAAGACATCATATCGTCAAAATCCATACTGCCCAACGGTAATTTGTAGAATTCAATGGCCATCCCCATCTAAGTACCAATGACTTTTTCTTCTTCACAGAACTGAAAAAACTACTTTAAAGTTTCATATGCGGAACCTAAAAAGGAGCCTGGGGGAATTGCCAAGACACGTCCTAAGCAAAAGAACAACCTGGGGCCAATCACACTACCTGGACTTCAAACTCTATGCACTACAAGGCTACAGTAACCAAAATAGCATCGCGTACTGATACGGGCGAAACCAGAGATATTAGACCAATGGAACGGGAATAGGGGGGAGGGGGGCCTCAGAATAATACCACACACTTCTACAACCATCTTACTTCGCAACCTGACAAAAAACAAGAAAATGGGGAGGCATTCCCATATTTAATAACTGCGCTAGGCCATTTGTCGAAAGCTGAAACTGGATCCTTCGTCTTACAACTTAGCAGAAAAAATATAACTTCAAGCATGGATTAAAGACTTAAATTGTTAGACTAAAACCATAAAAACCCTAGGAACTGAAAAAACCTAGGCCAATTACAATTCAGGACGGTAGGCATTGGGGCAGGACTTCATGGGATAAAACAGCAAAAGCAATGGCAACAAAAGCCAAAATTGACAAATGGGATTAACTTAAATGGAAAGGCAGGGGCTTCTGCAAAGCAAAAGGAACTACCATCAGAGTGGAACAGGCAACCTACAGAATGGGCGCGAAAATTTTTGCAATCTACCCATCTGACAAAAGGGGCCTAAATATCCAGAATCTACAAAAAGAACTTAAATTTACAAGGAAAAAGGCAAACACCTATCAAAATGATGGCAACAGCATATGAACAGACACCTTCTCAAAGAAGGACATTTACTGCCCAGAACAACAGACACATGGAAAACATGTTCATCACCTCACGGTCATCAGCAGAAAGGCACATCAAAACCACCAATGACAGAGTACCATATCACACCAGTTAGAATGGTGATCATTAAAAGTCAGCGAAACAAACCCAGCGATGCTAAGGACGAGGATGTGGACGAAATAGGAAATATTGCATGTTGCTGGAGTATTAAACTAGGTTCAGACCTTGTGGAAGACAGAGTGGGCTGGCTCTCCTCAAGGATCTAGAGCCATAGAAATACCATTTGACCAGTGATCCCATTTACTGGTATATACCCAAAGGGATTATAAATGATGCTACTATAAAGACACCATGCACACGCTATGTTTATTCGCACTATTCACAATAGCAAAGACTTGGAACCAACCCAAAAGTCCATCAGTGATAGACTGGATTAAGAAAATGTGGCACATATACACCATGGAATACTATGCAGCCATAAAAAAGGATGAGTTCATGTTCTTTGCAGGGACATGGATGAGGCTGGAAACCATCATTCTGAGCAAACCATCAGAAGGACAGAAAACCAAACGCCACATGTTCTCACTCATAGATGGGAACTGAACAGTGAGAACACTTGGACACAAGGTGGGGAACATCACACACTGGAGCCTGTTGTGGGATGGGGGGCAGGGGGAGGGATAGCACTGGGAGAAGTACCTAATGTAAATGACAGGTTGATGGGTGCAGCCGGCCAGCATGGCGCATGTATACCTATGTAATGAGCCTGCACGTTGTGCACATGTACCCTAGAACTTAAGTATAATAATAATGATAATAAAAGAAATTGTAAGGTGGGGGAAATGGGCAGGAGAAGAATCAGAGAAAAATTAGGAGGCAAGAGATGCTGGTGACTCCAAGGTGGCTCCCTAAGGCCTTGTTCTCAATGATGATGTCTTATTGTCACCTTGGTTTAGGATTCATTGTTTATATGCCTGCCTTCCTGTCTAGGTGTTCCTGATAGAGGAGAGGGAACATGTGTTATTCTTTTTTGCCTCTTTCATGCCCAGCAAGCACAGTAGTGTCTTTATTTTCCAACCTTCATTTTAGGTTCAGGGAATACATGTGCAAGTTTGTGACATGGGTAAATTGCAGGTCACGCAGCTTTGGTGTACAGATTATTTCATCACCCAGGTAATGAGCATAGTACCCAATAGACAGTTCTTATTATCCTCACCCTCCTGCTACCCTTCATCCTCAAGTAGGTCCTGGCGTCTGTTGTTCCTTCTGCTTGTCCATGTGTCCTCAATGTTTAGTTCCCACTTCTAAGTGAGAACATGCAGTTTTCAAATTTCTGTTCCTATGTAAATTCACATAAGATAATGGCCTCCAGCACCATCCTTGTGGCTACAAAGGACACGATTTTGTTCTTTTTTATAACTGCATAGTATTCCATGGTGTATATGTATCACATTTTCTTTATCCAGTCCACTGTTGATGGGCATCTAGGTTAATTCCATGTCTTTGCTATTGTGAATATTACTGTGATAAACATACGCATGCATGTGTCTATGTAGTAGAACGATTTCTATTCCTTTGGGTATATACCCAGGAATGGGATTGCTAGGTGGGATGCTAGCTCTATTTTTAAGTTATTTGAGGAACCTCCAAACTGCTCTCCACAATGGATGAACTAATTTGCATTCCCACCAGCAGTGTATAATCATTACTATTCTCCACAACCTCACCAGCATCTGTTATTTTCCAACTTTTTAATAGTAGCCATTCTGACTGGTGTGAGATGCTATCTCATTGGGGTTTTGATTTTAATTTCTTTGATAATTAGTGATATGGACATCTTTTTCCTATGCTTGTTGGCCATGTGCATGTCTTCTTTTGAAAAGTGTCTATTCAGGTCTTTTGCCCATTTTTTAATGAGGTCATTTGTTGTTTGCTTGTAAATTTAAGTTCCTTATAGATTCTGGATGCTAACATTCAGACTTTTGTCGAACATATAATTTGCAAATATTTTCAACTCTGTAGGTTTTCCGTTTACTCTGTTGATAGGTTTTCTTGTTTATTTGCTTGCTTTTTGCTGTATGTAAACTCTTTAATTCGGTCCCACTTGTCAATTTTTGTTATTGTTGCAACTGCTTTGGAGTCTTCATCATAAAATCTTTGCCAAGACCTATGTCCAAAATGCTATTTCCAAGGTTTTCTGTTGAGTTTTATAGGTTTAGGTTTTATATTAAAATTTTAATTCATCCTGAGTTGGTTTTTGTATATGGTGAAAGGAAGGGGTCCAGTTTCATTCTTCTGCATAGAGCTAACCAGTTATCCCAGCACCATATATTGAATAGGAGGTCCTTTCCCCATTGCTTGTATTTGTCAACTTTGTCAAAGATCAGATGGTTGTAAGCATGTGGCTTTATATCTGGGTGCTCTATTCTTTTCCATTGACCTATGTAACTGTTTTGTACCAGTACCATCATGTTCTGGTTACTGTAGTTTTATAGAATAAAGTCAGCTGGTGTGATGCCTCCAGCTTTGTTCTTTTTTATTAGGATTGCTTTCACAATTTGGGCTCTTTTTGGTTTAGAATCGTTTTTTCTAATTCCATGAAAAACGTCATTGGTAGCTTGATAGAAATAGCATTGAATCTGTACATTGCTTTGGGCAGTATGGCCATTTTAACAATATTGATTCTTCCTATCCATGAGCATGGGATGTTTTTTCATTTGTTTGTATTATCTCTAATTTCTTTCAGCAGTGTTTTGTAATTCTTGTTGTAAACAAATGTTTGTGTTCTCTCTTTTTCATTTGTTTGTGTGAGCTCTGATTTATTTCAGCAGTGTTTTAGAATTTTCATTGTAGAGATCTTTCACCTCCCTAGATAGCTGTATTCCTAGGTATTTTATTCTTTTTGTGGCTATTGTAAATGGGATTACATTCTTGATTTGTTTCTCAGCTTGGACAATATTGGTATATAGAAATACTACCAATTTTGTACATTCATTTTGTATCCTGAAACTTTGCTGAAGTTGTTTATCAGATCTAGGAGCCTTTAGGCAGAGACGACGGGAATCTCTAGGTATGGAATCATATCATTGGCAATCAGAGAGAGTTTTACTTCCTCTATCCCTACTTGGATGGCTTTTATTCCTTTCTCTTGCCTGATTGCTATGGCAAGAACTTCCAGTACTATGTTATATAGGAGTGGTGGGAGTGGGCATCCTTGTCTTGTTCCAGTTCTGAAGGGGAATTATTCCAGCTTTTGCCCATTCAGTATGATGTTGGCTGTGGGTCTGTCACAGATAGCTATTATTATTTTTAGGTATGTTCCTTTAATGCATAGCTTGTTGAGGGTTTTTAATGAGAGGATGTTTAATTTTATTGAAAGCCTTTTCTGCTTCTATTGAGATCATGTGGTTTCTGTTGTTAATCCAGTTTATGTGATGAATCATATTTATTGATTTGTATATGTTGAACCAACCTTGCATCCCAATGATTAAAGCCTACTTGATTATGGTGGATTAGCTTTTTGATGTGCTGCTGGATTCAACTGGTTAGTGTTTTGTTGAGTATTTTTGCATGTATGTTAATCAAGGATATTAGCCTGAAGTTTTTTTTTCATTGTGTCTCTGCCAGGTTTTGGTATGAGAATGATGCTGGCCTCACAGAATGAGTCAGGGAGGAGTCCCTCCTCCTCAACTTGCTGCAATAGTTTCGGTAGAATTGGTCTAGCTCTTCCTTACATATCTGGTAGAATTCAGCCATGAATCCATCTGGTTCAGGCTTTTTCTGGTTGGTAGGCTTTTTATTACTGCTTCAGCTTTGGAACTCATTATTGTGGTCTGTTCAGGGTCTCAATTTCTTCCTGGTCCAATCTTGGGAGGTTATATGTTTCCAGGAATTTATCCACTTCTTCTAGGTTTTCTAGTTTTTATGCACAGAGGTGTTCATAGTAGTCTCTGAGGGTTTTTTTAATATTTCTTTGGGGTCAATGGTAATGTCCCCATTGTCATTTCTGATTGTGTATATTTGGATCTTTTCTCTGTTTTTCTTTATTATCCTAGTTTGTAGTATATCAATTTTATTGTTTCAGAAAACAAACTTTTGGTTTTGTTAATCTGTTGTATAGTTTATTTGTGCCTCAATTTCGTTCAGTTCAGCTCTGATTTTGGTTATTTCTTTTCTTCTGTGAGCTTTGGGGTTGGTTTTCTCTTGTTTTTCTGGTTCCTCGAGGTGTGATGTTAGGTTATTAAATTGAGATCTTTCTAACTTTTTGATGTGGGCAGTTAGCACTGTAAACTTTCTTCTTAACACTGCTCTAGATGTATCCCAGAGATTCTACTATGTTGTATCTTTCGTGCATATGCACAGACCTCACTGCCATACTATCACTGGACAAGTACTCCACCACCCCACTGCCACCAGTATCCAAGTGTGCATGCCAACTCTGCTGTGCCACTGCACTGCCACCCTCCTGTACCTGCAGGTGGATGTAATGTATCTTTTCATTAGTTTCAAAGAATTTCTTGATTTCTGCCTTAATTTCTTTGTTTACCCAAAAGGCCTTCAGGAGCAGGTTGTTTAATCCATATAATTGTATGGTTTTGAGAGATCTTCTTGGTACTGATTTTTTATTGTACTGTAGTCCAGGAGTGTTGTTGGTATGATGTCAGGTTTTTTTCCTTAATTTATTGAGAATTGCTTTATAGCTGAGCATGTGGTTGATTTTAGAGTATATGTCATGTGCTTTTGGGTGGAGTGTTATGTAGATGTCTGTTAGGTCCATTTGGTCAAGTTTGAGTTTAGGTCCTGAATATCTTTGTTAGTTTTCTACCTCATTGACCTGCCCAATACTGTCAGTGGGGTGTTGAAGTCTCCTGCTATGATTGTGTGATTATCTAAGTCTCTTTGCAGGTCTCTAAGAACTTCTCTTACAAATCTGGGTGCTCCAGTGTTGGGAATACATGTATTTAGGTTAAGTCCTTTGTCAAATTGAACGCTTTATCATTATGTAATGCCCTTCTTTGTCCTTTTTTATCATTGTTGGTTTAAAGACAGTTTTGTGGAAAAAAGGAATAGCAACCCCTGCTATATTTTAATATAAAACTTATTTTTTTTTTTTTGGTTTGTTTTCCATTTGCTTGATAGATTTTTCTCCATCCCTTTACTTTGGCCCAGTGGGTGTCACGCATGTGCGATGGGTCTCTTGAAGACAGCATAGAGTTAGGCCTTGCTTCTTTATCTGACTTGCTACTCAGCACTTTTTAAGTGGGGCATTTAGCCCATTTATATTCAAGGTTAATATTGATGTGTGCCGATTTGATCCTGTCATGATATGGTTACACAGTTGTTATCTAGGCTTGATTGTGTAGTTGCTTTATAGTGTCAATGGTCTATTACGTAAGTGTGTGTGTTTTTATGGTGGCCAGTAACAGCCACTCATTTCCATGTTTAGGACTCCCTTAAAGACCTCTTACAAGGCTGGTCTGATGATAACTAATTCCCTTAGCATTGCTTGTCTAGAAAGGATTTTACTTCTCTTTCACTTATGAAGTTTAGTTTGGCTGGATATAAAATTCATGGTCAAAATTTCTTTAAGAATGCTAAATATAGGCCTCCAATCTTTTCTAGCTAATAGGGTTTCTGCTGAAAGCTCCCCTGTTAGCCTGATGGGGTTCCCATTATAGGTGACCTGCCCCTTCTTTCTAACTGCCTGTAATATTTTTTTCTTTCACATTGACCTTGGAGAATCTGAATTACCATGTGTCTTGAGGATGGTCATCTTGTATATTTTACAGGGGTTCTCTAAATTTCCTGAATTTCAATGTCAATCTCTCTAGAAAGGCTGGGGAAATTTTTGTGGACAATATCCTCAAATATGTTTTCCAAGTTGCTCACTCACTCTCCTCCTTTTTCAGGAATGCCAATGAGTCATAGGTTTGGTCTCTCTTTACACAATCCCATATTTCTCAGGGGCTTTCTTCACTCTTTTTTCTTTATTTTTGTCTGCTGAGTTGGTTTAAATAGACATTCTTTGAGCTCTGAGATTCTTTCCTCAGCTTTGTCTATTCTGCTGTTAATATTTATGATTGTATTACAAAATTCTTGTGAGTTTTTCAGCGCTATCAGATCAATTTGGTTTTTTCTTCAAATGGCTATTTTGTCTTTCAGCTCTTGCAAAATTTTACTGGATTCCTTGGATTGGGTTTCAACTTTCTTCTGAATCTCGATGATCTTTGTTGCCATCCAAATTCTGAATTCTATGTCTGTCATTTCAACCATTTCAGCCTAGCTAAGAACTATTGCTGGGGAACTACTGTGGTCTTTTGGAGATAAGAAGACACTCTGGCTTTTGAGTTGCCAGAGTTCTTGCACCAGTTCTTTCTCATCTCTGTGAACTGATGTTCCTTTGATGTTTGAAATTGCTGTCTTTTGAATGGGGCTTTTTGCTTATATATCCTTGATGCCCTTGAGGGTTTGATTGTGGTATAAGTTGGGTTCAGTCTCCTGGCTTCATTTCTGGATGACTTCAGGGAGCCAAAGCTCAGTTTAGCACTCCTGGCCTGTGTTCTATAACCCTGAAGGGCTGGGACCAGGCCCACAGCTTCTTTGTTCTCTGGTCCCTCAAGGTTAAGCACCTGCTGCACTGGAGGGGCTGAGGTGTTCCCAGTCCACTGGCCATAACACTGCTTGGGGGTGCTGGCAAAAAGTGCTTCATCAGAGTGGTGGCAGCAGGGTCCATGCTCATGAACATGTGCTAGCAACAGCAGGACAGTGGCATGGCAGTGTTTGCATGTGTGCACTGGTGGCAGCAGAGCAGCAGTGTCCATGAATGCACATGCACCAGTAATTGCAGTATAGTGGAATCCACCTGCATGTACAGGGGGGTGGCAGTGCAGTGGCACAGCAGAGTTGGCATGCACACTTGGGTACTGGTGGCAGTGGGGTGGTGGAGACCATGAGTGTGTACTTGTCCAGTGATGGCATGGCAGTGAGATCTGTGCATATGCACCAGTGGCAGCAGGGTGGCAAGGTCCACCCCCACACACCTGCAAACCAACGGGAGGAGGCTCCAAGTGAGTGCATGCCAATGCTGGCCCATCTGCAGAAGCTCTCCAAAGGTTATATAGAGTGTGCTCATGAAGGAGATATGGTGGTGGCTCCTGGTAGATGCCCTAGTTGGGTATCTAAGGCTGTACGGCAAGTGGGCACAGCCAAGCAGGAACCCAAGGAGAGGCAAGCAGACATGGGGGTGCTCAGACATGGGGGTTGCCCATCCACCAGGCAACATAGCCCTGCTCTGTCCAGGTCTGATAGTCAACAAAGGTCACAGGCACCTAGAGGAGCATGGTGAACCTTGGAGGATAGGGGTTCCTGAATATACTCCACTGCACCCATTCCTGCCCCAAACCCTCTGGGCTCTGCATGGCTAGAGGCCTGTCTCCACTAACTCCCCACATAGCTCTCGCTGCCAGCTCAAATGCCCGTGGGGTCATGGGGTCTCATGCAGCTAGGATTCCAGAGGTCCACGGTGAGAGTGGGCCACTCCACACCTATTTAACTCACTGCTTCTCCAGGAACTTCTTGTGGCCAGGAATGAGTCCTGGTGCTCAGCAACCCCATGCAGGGTCCCCAATGACCTCCCCACTTCAGCCCAGGGCCTGCATCCTCCCTCTGTCTGTCCCCCATCTGCTGCTCTCAATGCCTTCCTCCTAAAGATCTGGGAGTGTGCTGGTCTGCTTGATGGTCTTGTCTCTTAGTGAAAGAAGGTTTTCCTGGTTGCATCTAGTTAGCCATCTTGACTCCAATCTCAATAGTTTCTTAAGTAAAATTGCACTGAATACTTACGTCCAGCTAGAGGAGGCAGGAAAGAGGATCCAAAAATGCTTTACAAAGCAAATGGCATTTGAAATAGTCCATGAAGGATGAGAAAAAATTGGACACATGGAAA
This sequence comes from Rhinopithecus bieti, assembly GCF_001698545.2. Taxonomy (NCBI): domain Eukaryota; kingdom Metazoa; phylum Chordata; class Mammalia; order Primates; family Cercopithecidae; genus Rhinopithecus; species Rhinopithecus bieti. Next base: position 8,429,557 of record NW_016807677.1, read on the forward strand.
TGGGAGGATGGAGGGAACACATGATGAAAAGAACAAAGATGGAAAATCAGTAAATGTTGGGGATGAGGCTGGAATATAGTGATGTAAGAATCAGTCTAGAGGAAAAATAAGTTGGAAAAGTTAGAAAAAGTGGGTTAGGGTAAAATTATGGCAGGTTCCTGAAGGTTAAACCAAAGAACTAGTCCTTAATTTTGAGGACAATGGGGAAGCTATTGAATGTTTTTGAGCAGAAGAATGATGAAATTTGAACTCTATCTCAGAAAAACTAAAACTGGACTGGGAAAGAGAGGAGATGGAAAAGTGGAGAATGGGGTGCAGGATTCAAGGTAAAAGGTAGTGAGAGTCACTTGGCCAGCCTGTGCCCTTCTCTAGCTGAAGCAATGAGTTATCTCTGAAAGTCCTCACTCACACCAGCTTTTCAGGGTTTTAAGAGCACAACATTTTATAGGGTCACCACACTTTATGCATTTCCTGTGTCTTAAGCCATTTGTGCTACTATAACAAAATACCTGAGACTGAGCAACTTACAAAGAACAGAAATGTATTTCCTCACAAATTCTGGAAGCTGAGAAGTCCAAGATCAAGGTGCTGGCATCTGGTGAGCATTTCTTGCTTCATACTCACACGTGGAAGGGCAAGACACAAAGAAAAGGCTAGCAAATCCACTCCCTCAAGCCTTTTTATAAGGTCCCTAAACCCACTCATGAGGGAGGAGCCTCATGACCTAATCGCTTCTTAAAGGACCCGCCTCTTAATACGATCCTACTGGCCATTAAGCCTCTACACCTGAATTTTGGAGTCAAAACCATCATTCAAACCATAGCATTCCTGAAAGCACAGGGTAAGGGGGTCGAATACTGTTTCAAGAGAAGTGTAGCCCAGCCTATTCCACCTGGTTTCCTGACAGAATCGGAGTAAAGTTGAAAAGGGTTAAGAAAGAAGTAACCTGCAAAAGGCAGACTCGGCCACTGTGAAGCCCCCAGGGACAGGCAGGGATGCAGGGCCAGCCTGCTTGCTCCAGTCTGGGGATTTGTCTTTCCATTTGTATTTCCTTCCAGGAGTGTAAATATGTTTTCTTCTCTTGGTCTCTGGTTTGCCGTGATTCCCAGCTCATCCCACTGGATTGGGTTATTTGCTGTGTCGGGTTGTTTTTCCCTAATGCGTCTAGCTGTTTCACTTCTTGCCTTCTCCTTATGTGCAGTCTCTCGCTCATGGAGCTCCTCTCTCCCATGGTGGTGTTCCCCACATCGGCTGTGAATACAACTCTTATTCGTCCTCCTCCCTGCCCTCCCCATCCTACCACTTCCCACTCCTACCCTCTTCCATTTATGCTTCACTAGCCTCAGCAAGAGGAAAGAAACCAATATTTCACATTTATTTAGCGCTATTACAGACCAAGCACCATGCTCAACCATTTAGATATCTAATATAATTCCACTCTCATGGCAAGTCTGTAAAATAGGCTTAATTATTGTTCCCATTTAACAGTTGAGAAAACTGATGTTGATAGAGCTTACACAATTTACCTGTGGTTGCACAGCTTGAAGCCAGAATTGGACCCAGATCAGTATGACCCCAAATTGTCGTCTGCAGCACCCAATGCTTTAATAACCATAAAAATCTATAAAAAGGTTAGTTTTAAAACATTTCCACATAAATCATTATAGAGTCATTATAGAATCAGTCCTTCTCACACCATCTCTTTCTTGTCCCTTCTTCTCCATGAGATAACAATTAGTCTGACATTGATATGTACCCCTTCCGTATGTTTTTAAACTTTTACCATGCATAGAAGTATCCGAAATCACATATAGTATTTTTTTTCTTTCTTTTAAGTCACAAATGGTTTTATACCAGGTATATTCTTTTGCTATTTCCTTTTTTTATTTGACATTATATATTTGAGATTTATCCATGGTAATAAATTTGATCTAATCTATTTTTAAAACAATATTTCATTTTATGAATATAGTACATCATTTCTAATACTTTGTTATTACAGTCTGCATTCTAATACTTAGCTCTATGTGCCATGTCTTATTTAGCATGTATACCTATGATACGGGAGGTGGGCAGGGAAGCGCTGGGAGAAGAAGAGCTGGCAAGGGCTCCACCCTCGGGCCTATGCCCATGGACCTAGGTAAGGACAGGCGCTTCTGTTTTCATACCCAAATGTTGCATTTCCCAAGACCACCCTGGCCCGCCATACTCCCATCCTGTGCCTATAAAAACCCTAAGACCCTAGCGAGAAGAGACACAAGTGGCTGGACATCGAGAGGAACACATCGGCGGAAGCACATACAAGCACACACAAGCAGCTGGACGTCCAGAGGCTGTCGAGAGGAGCATGCTGGCGGAAGAACACACAGGCAGGCCATTGACCCCCTGAACAAAGCGGAGTTTGGCTGGGCAGACAGAGGAGAACCCGGCTGCTGGGCAGCCTGACTCCAGGGGAAAACCATCTCCCTTCTGGCTCCCCCATCTGCTGAGAGCTACTTCCACTCAATAAAACCTTGCACTCATTCTCCAAGCACATGTGTGATCTGATTCTTCCAGTACACCAAGGCAAAAAACCCCAGGATACAGAAAGCCCTCTGTCCTTGCAATAAGGCAGGGGTCTAATTGAGCTGAGTAACACAAGCCACCTATGGACGGCTAAACTAAAATAGCACCCCGTAACACACGCCCAATGGGGCTTCAGCTGCAAACATTCACCCCCAGACACTGCTGTGGGGTCAGAGCCCCACAACCTGCCCGTCTGCATGCTCCCCATAGAGGTTTGAGCAGGGGGGCACCAAAGAAGCGAGCCGCACCCCCATTGCACACCCTGCAAGGGGGACAAGGAAACTTTTTCCATTTTACCTAGAAATAAGATTTCTCTGTTGTAGGGTATAGGTTTTGTTTTTGTTTATTTGTTTGTTTGTTTGTTTGTTTTGACAGAGTCTTACTCTGTCACCCATGCTGGAGTGCAGTGATGCAATCTCGGTTCATGCAACCTTCATCGCCTGGGTTCAAACGATTCTCCTGCCTCAGCCTCCTGAGTAGCTGGGACTATAGGTGCACGCCAACATGCCTGGCTAATTTTTGTATTTTTAGTAGAGACGGGGTTTCACCGTGTTGGCCAGGATGGTCTCGATCTCTTGACCTCGTGATCCACCCGCCTTGGCCTCCCAAGTGCTGGGATTACAGGCATGAGCCACCATGCCCGGCCAGGTATTTCCATTTTTTGTTTTATTTTAATTTCCTGCAGTCTGTCTTCAAAGTGGTAGTATGAGTTTATACCCCCACTGGCATTCCACATTCTCACTATCACTTGGCATTATCAAATTCAGAAGCAAATATGTCATAATCTAGACAGTGGTCCACGGATGCATTATGTTATTTTGTGGCATCTGCTGATAACACAAAACCTAGATGAGTGTGATAGATGAAATCCAGGCATCCAGATTAAAAGTAACCACAACAGAAATTGACCAAATTAACAAAATTTAATGTAATGGAGATAGATTAAAGTGTAAAAATAAAAGATCACTTTCACATGCACAGGATAGACAGATCTGACTTAGTGACAGCCTCAGCATAAAGTAATCAGGGGTGGAGTGGGGTAAGGATGGATTTGGTTAACCAGAATCTTAATATGAATGATTAATATAATACCTATTTATAATAAAGAAGTGAATGCCATCTGTACCAGACAGGGTTCTTGGGTTGCATACAACAGAAGCTGATTTTGACTAACTTAAGTAGAAAACAGAAAACTATCTCTGCACAGAAAGTTAGCAAAAGGCTACAGAGTCTTGACTGGGAAATGAGATTGGGAAAAAGACTGGGAAATGAGAAAAATCCTCAAGGACCAAAGAAAAAGAAGCCACAATGAGAGATGGGGTAGCAAGAATGACAGGTCCTGGGCCCCCACTATAAACAGAGAGGCAGGTCCAAGGCAAGAGAAACATTGTTCCTGCGAGGTCCTGAGCTGGCCAGGCCCGACCTGAGCTGAAGTTCTCAGTGCCCACCTCGCTCTGTAAAGCAACACAGTTCCAAATGGAGCATTCAGAAGAGGCATCTCTGGGAAACCTGGCTTTCACTGGACACTTTGAAAGCTACTGCCAAGAGCATTCAGTCCTGGTCGAAGAGACCTGCCTCTTGTTAACCCACAAAATAGAAAGAGGGACAATTAGTACAAGTTTCAAAGAGACTGAGTTGAGATCAGTATGACCAGGGACTTTCTAATAAATGGAGCATTCAGCAATGGATATAGCAGACGTCCATGGTTTTGAGCTTGCTGGCCACTGCAACTGTTCAAGACAAGACTGAATACCCTCTCTCCTTTCTGCCTGTGGACACCGCCGAAGAAGCATCATTAAAGTCTCTCTTCTCCCTGCCGTCATGTCTAAGTCAGAGTCTCCTAAAGAGCCCGAACAGCTGAGGAAGCTCTTCATTGGAGGGTTGAGCTTTGAAACAACCGATGAGAGCCTGAGGAGCCATTTTGAGCAATGGGGAACACTCACGGACTGTGTGGTAATGAGAGATCCAAACACCAAGCGTTCCAGGGGCTTTGGGTTTGTCACATATGCCACTGTGGAGGAGGTGGATGCAGCTATGAATGCAAGGCCACACAAGGTGGACAGAAGAGTTGTGGAACCAAAGAGAGCTGTCTCAAGAGAAGATTCTCAAAGACCAGGTGCCCACTTAACTGTGAAAAAGATATTTGTTGGTGGCATTAAAGAAGACACTGAAGAACATCACCTAAGAGATTATTTTGAACAGTATGGGAAAATTGAAGTGATTGAAATCATGACTGACCGAGGCAGTGGCAAGAAAAGGGGCTTTGCCTTTGTAACCTTTGACGACCATGACTCCGTGGATAAGATTGTCATTCAGAAATACCATACTGTGAATGGCCACAACTGTGAAGTTAGGAAAGCCCTGTCAAAGCAAGAGATGGCTAGTGCTTCATCCAGCCAAAGAGGTCGAAGTGGTTCTGGAAACTTTGGTGGTGGTCGTGGAGGTGGTTTCGGTGGGAATGACAACTTCGGTCGTGGAGGAAACTTCAGTGGTCGTGGTGGCTTTGGTGGCAGCCGTGGTGGTGGTGGATATGGTGGCAGTGGGGATGGCTATAATGGATTTGGTAATGATGGAAGCAATTTTGGAGGTGGTGGAAGCTACAATGATTTTGGCAATTACAACAATCAGTCTTCAAATTTTGGACCCATGAAGGGAGGAAATTTTGGAGGCAGAAGCTCTGGCCCCTATGGCGGTGGAGGCCAATACTTTGCAAAACCACGAAACCAAGGTGGCTATGGCGGTTCCAGCAGCAGCAGTAGCTATGGCAGTGGCAGAAGATTTTAATTAGGAAACAAAGCTTAGCAGGAGAGGAGAGCCAGAGAAGTGACAGGGAAGCTACAGGTTACAACAGATTTGTGAACTCAGCCAAGCACAGTGGTGGCAGGGCCTAGCTGCTACAAAGAAGACATGTTTTAGACAAATACTCATGTGTATGGGCAAAAAACTCGAGGACTGTATTTGTGACTAATTGTATAACAGGTTATTTTAGTTTCTGTTCTGTGGAAAGTGTAAAGCATTCCAACAAAGGGTTTTAATGTAGATTTTTTTTTTTTGCACCCATGCTGTTGATTGCTAAATGTAATAGTCTGATCGTGACGCTGAATAAATGTCTTTTTTTTAATGTGCTGTGTAAAGTTAGTCTACTCTGAAGCCATCTTGGTAAATTTCCCCAACAGTGTGAAGTTAGAATTCCTTCAGGGTGATGCCAGGTTCTATTTGGAATTTATATACAACCTGCTTGGGTGGAGAAGCCATTGTCTTCGGAAACCTTGGTGTAGTTGAACTGATAGTTACTGTTGTGACCTGAAGTTCACCATTAAAAGGGATTACCCAAGCAAAATCATGGAATTACTGGTTATAAAAGTGATTGTTGGCACATCCTATGCAATATATCTAAATTGAATAATGGTACCAGATAAAATTATAGATGGGAATGAAGCTTGTGTATCATCCATTATCATGTGTAATCAATAAACGATTTAATTCTCTCGAGAAAAAAAAAAAAAAGACTGAATACCCTCTGATGAGATATAAGGGAGGAGATGGCTACATTCCCAGGAAGGAGACTGGATGACCTGTGGGGTCCCTCTCAATTCCTTGACTGGTGAATCCTTTCCTACAAATGAATATTCTTTTATTGTCATTTCCCACCCCGCTATTGGCTTGATCAGATATCCTGGTGCCTCCTTGGTGGCCTCATGGGGCCTTGTTCTTATTGTTGATGTCTCACTTGTCACCTTCGTTTAAGGTCCATTGTTTATGTGCCTGCCTTCCTGACTAGGCATGGCTGATGGAAGACAGGTTGAATTGTTATGTAGATATACGACCATGAATGCAAAAGCATCTATAACCATCCTTGAAAACAATTAGTATTATCCTCTTAGTACTATTTTTAATTCATTGTTCTATGATAAACATCATAATCACACTAGAAAGTCTGGGGGGGAAAAGAGAAGAAAGGAGAAAAAATGTACCTATAATTCCAACCAAAAGGTATGGCCATTTGAGTGTTTTCTTCCAGTTTTTTACATACATGTATTTTTTCCTAAATGAAATAGCTAATTTCTTCTGATTATAAAGATAGCACACCCTTGGAATGTTCAATCAACACAGGGACGTATAAAAAAGAAGAAAAGATTATCTAAAATGTCACCATGTCTGGCTGGGTGCGGTGGCTCATGCCTGTAATCCCAACACTTTGGGAGGCTGAGGCAGGCAGATCACTTGAGGTCAGGAGTTCAAGACCAGCCTGGCCAATGTGGTGAAACCCTGTCTTTACTAAAAATACAAAAAATTAGCCAGGTGTGATGGTAGGCACCTGTAATCCCAGCTACTTGGGAGGCTGAGGCAGGAGAATCTCTTGAACCCAGGAGGCGGCAGTTGCAGTGATCCAACATTGCACCACTGCACTCTAGCCTGGGCAACAGAGTGAGACTCCGTCTCAAAAAAATAAAAATAAAAATAAAATATCGTCATGTCAAACATCTTGGAACACGTTCTTTGTGATATTGTTCTGTGCATAAATATGCATAGATTATATTTTTTAACATTTTATATAAATGGGATACTACTATAAATGAACGATTTGTGACCCTTTTATCACTCTGCGATATGTCATGGAGCTCATTCTATGCCAGTGAATAGATAAATCTTGTCTTCTGTTTTACAGACCCCACGGCATTCTTTAGATAGCTGTTTCATAATTTAACTGATATGCTATTGATGAGCATTTAGAACATGTAGTTTGTATCCAGTTTTTTACTCTCTAACCAATGCTGCATTGAACATCCCTGTACATTTGTCTTTGTCTACTTGTCTGCTGATCTTCTCAGGCTGCATTTTCTCAGAATAACTCTAAGAGAACATCAGACCAAAGGCAGACTAGAGTGGTAAGCTGAATAAAAGAAAATTGGCCAACTCCAGCAGTCACCGTAACGAGGGTATATTTGTGTATGGGCAGAAAAACATTTCTCTCCCTGGCAGAGTGCCTACTCCAAAAGTGGGTGCTCATACAGTCCTTGATATAGTTTGGATATTTGTCTCCACCCAAATCTCATGTTGAAATGTAATCTTCAATGTTGGAGGGGGAGCATGGTGGGAGGTACTTGGATCATGGGAGCAGATCCCTCATGAATGGCTTGGACCATCCCCTTGGTGATAAGTGAGCTCTTGCTCTGAGTTCACACAAGATCTGGGACATCTGGTCATTGACAATCGTGTGCATCTTCCCCACCCTTCTTGCTCCTGCTCTGGCCTGTGACACACCTGCTCCGCCTTCACCTTAAACCATGATTATTAGCTTCCTGAGGCCTCCCAAGAAGCTGAGCAGATGCCAGCACCATGCTTTCTATAAAGCCAGCAGAACCATGAGCCAACTATATCTCTTTTCTTTATAAATTACCCAGTCTCAGGTATTTCATTATAGCCAGGCAAGAATGGCCTAACACACTCCCAGAACATTTTCTGACACACCCTCTACAGAAAGCTCCCAGAACTCACCATTGGTGATACAAAGTGCTAAAGGCCCCACCTTCCATCCCCACCCCCAGTCTCCCTACCACCAATAAAGCTCTCCCTCTTCCTTCCTGCATCCTGCACCACTGTGTTTCTAGCCCTTCTTGTCCCTGAGAAACTGTCACTGCCGTACTTGCTTTCTTCCTCCATAAATTAAAGATAAAGAACCTACTTTCTGCCCTTCTTCTCTCCATCCAAATTGTAGAGCAAACTCGCACCATGTCAGTTGGTACCCTAGTGCCCTCTGGTTTAGCCCAGGTCAGCACACCTGCCTTCTAGGAATGAGCAAGTCCCAAATAGCCCCAGAAGACCTGGAGGGCTCTGAGTTACATCGGAGATCTACCTTATGTGGGGATTGGATTTTAAAGTCAGCTCATAAGCAAAAAAATCATAGCAGAGACTGTCTTCTCCCCAACACTCATTCTCCCCTTCTCACCTGCTAATAGAACCCCAGGACTAGTCTGGGTAACAGTATGCCCAGTCTCCCTTGAAGCTAGGTGTGGCCAATGCTATACAGGCTGAAGTCATCGTTGGAGTTGCTGGGAAAGCATCTCAAAGGGGTTTACTTGACTGGGAGGATCACCTTTGTGCTCCTTCCTCCCTTTCTCCTTCTTCTGGCCTAGAACGTGACTCTAAGATGTTACTGTAATCACCTTGGGTCACAAGGTAGCCTTGAGTTGGAAAACATGTGCCAATACTAGAAGAATCAGAAGATAGGCAGAACCTGGGTCTCCCACAGCCGCAGAGTCACCAACCCGGACCATTTTTTTCTCTGGACACTTTTTGTTGGAAAGATATCAAAATTCATCTTAAGTCACTAATTTGAGTTTTATATATTATATGTATCTAAAACTAAACTTATACAAATGATTAAAAGTACTCTTGAAATTTCCTTAGGACAACACCATGTTGAAGACAGTATCTCTCAGTAAGTCCAACAGAGCCAAGGTTTCCTCCATGATTACAACAGATTCATTTCTTCAGTGAGTATGAAATGAAGTAGATTGATCATTTTGAAGCAAAACCAAAACAAAACAAAAACCTTTCAACACCAAAGCATCAAAAGACTCACTCTGTATATGGTTCATAAAAACTGAGACCTACTGAAGAAAGCCTATGTTCTAATTTCCCGTTCATGCTCACCAGGTATATAAGCACTGAGAGTGGCAGGGACAATGGCCCCGACCGTTTAAGAGTGAGTGAGTGTGTGTGTGTGCTCCTACGTGTGTTTCTTTCTCTTTTATCCAGCAAATTGTTGAGTGTCCATAAATTAAATACGTGCTTGATGAAATCTCATTGTTTCCATAAGGAAATTTGTTAGTTATTAAATCAATGGGTTTTTTTTCTTTTTGAAATCCCTACACAAATCTCTTCTTAATATCTATTCTATGCAGGTACTTAGTAGCTTTTTCTTTTCAAAATGGCACGCCCCACTGTTCTCATTCCCATGTGCTCGGGCTGGAGGACTTGGAGCTGGGCCCCTGGCCAAAGGGTTAGCTGGGAAGGAGCCAAATCTCCCTTCCAGCAACCTTTCCCTTTGGTTGCCTTCCCCAAGTATACATCTTGCTTAACCTCCTTCTGCAATATGCTTAACTATACCAAGAAGATGTGACCTCTTTGGAAAAACAATTATCGAATATATAGCAGTCCCTCAGTAGAGTTGGGGGATTCATTTCAGGATCCCCTTGGATACCAAAATCCACACATATTCAAGTCTTGAAGTTGGCGCTGTGGAACCTGCATATACACAAACAGTTGATCCTCCCTATCCACAGGGTTCACATCCCAAGAGCACCATACCTTATTAATTTCTTTTGAAACAGGGTCTCGCTTTGTCACCCAGGCTGGGGTGCGGTACAGCAACCACAGCTCACTGCAGCCTCAGACTCCTGAACTCAAGCAATCCTTCTGCCTCAGCCTTTCAAGCAGCTGGGAGCAGCTGGGACTACGGACACATGCCACCACACCTGGCTCATTTTTTTATTTTTTGTAGAGACAAAGCCTTGCTATGTTGCCCAGTGTGGTCTGAAACTCCTGGGGCAACATGGTGAAACCCCTTCTCTACAAAAAATACAAAAATTAGCCAGGTGTGTTGGTGTACCTGTAGTCCCAGCTACTTGGGAGTCTGAGATGGCAGGATCACTTGAGCCTGGAAAGTCAAGGCTGCAGTGAGCTGAGATCACACCACTGCACTCCAGCCTGGGCAACAGAGTGAGACATTGTATCAGATATATATATATATATTTGCTGCTGAGGTGAAGAACCCTTCATCAAGTAGCATCCATTCTACCTGATGATACCAGGTATTCTCCTACACAACTCCTCTCCAGATACGAATTTGAGAGGATTTTATCTCCAAAGCCTGGAAGGGGCCCATGTTGCTTCACTTGGCCTTCCCATTCCTGCCTACCCCATATCTGGTCCAGGCTATGTCCCTAAATCACACTCTTCTCTAGTCCCTGTGTTGTGGGATACGCTCCCCACAGTCTTCTCCCCATTTCCCACTTCCCCTCTGGAGAGAGAGGTGCTGTGTCCTTCTCTGAACAGGAGGCATCCACAAAGCCAGGATGAGTGAGCTGCCTTTCCCAGAGCACTGCACATCTTGAAGATATTTGTAATTTTACTCACAACTGGAGGATATAATTCATTGCTTTCTAAATCAAAGTCTACCAGCTGCCAGCGGACTCCCAAGACCATTTGTGCAATACTTAAAAGTAAAAACAAAGTAGAATTATTCCATTCTCACCCTATCTTCCCTCGCACACAAATATAGACACTCACAACCGAGTCATTGGCTCTTGCTCTCAGACAGAATAAGCCACATCGCCTCCTGCTTGTCCCCTGCCCCACACCCCTTGGTCTCTAAGGAGAGATGGTTCAACTCCTAAATAAGACATAGAAACTTTATGGATGCAAATCAGGCCAGGAAGACTGCAAGGTTAAGAGTGAAATGCTGCTGGCTATACGGAACTTAAGGGAGAGAGGCAACTGCAGCCAAGGAGAGGGATGCACACTTGCTCCCCCATGCAATTAATCATCTTTAAGCACAAAGGGATCACTGCTGGGAAGATTAGGTGAGTCACAGCAGCTTGCCTAGTCTTTACTTCCCAGCTGGGACCACAAGGTGAGGGCAGTCTGGCTAAGCCCTCCCCCATGACTGGTCTTGAGGGACAGGGAAAAAGCAGATTGCTAATCAACAGGACAGACTGGAGAATGAGAGTGTCTTCCCTGCCCATCCAAGGCTAACAGGCACTATCCTGGGCACAACTGTTCTGGCCTTGACTTTCTGCACGATTTCTGCATGCAGAAGCTGAGTGAATGCTAATGCTCAATCACACTCAAGAGATTGCTTTCAAAACCTGATTAAGTTCAATAATAACAAGTGCTGTCACATATTAAAGACTAATTATGTGTCCCACACCTTACTAAGTTCTGGGTATATACAATCACAGTTAATTCTCACTGTAGCCCTTTGAGGTGATACTTGGCTTATCCCATTTTTTTATAGATCAGGAAAGTATGACCCAGAAAGACTCAACGAGCCCAAGGTTACTCAGTTGTTGAATGATGGATGCAGTATATGAACTTAGGCTGGTCTGATTTAGAAGCCACCATGTAAAACCACCAACATCTGCCTCTCCCCAGAAACTGAAGGAAGCTTCATGAGATAAAGTTATTTTTGAGCTACAAATAAGAGAAAATATTTTTTCTTATAAACAAATAGTAGATTGTGTCTACTTCAGGGAAGATAACTGTAAAAATAAATAGGAGACAAATTTGTGGCTCAACTATAGCAGCAACCAATTATGTCATTTCTACATAGTCTGAGTTTTAGCCCCTTTCCCATTTGCAATTTCTTAGCTTCATAGACCTTTCTAATCCTGTGTGTGCGTGCGCTTGTTTTGTTTCCTTGTGTTTTCTGTAATCCACTGCAAATCTTTTGTGGAATAAGATAAGCAATAGAAATATGGAAAGGACAGGTGGACACACAGATAGATGGCAGATAGATGGATGACTAGACTAAGAGATGGATAGATGAGTGGAAGGACAGACATACACAGGTAAACAGATGAAGAGATGGACAGGCAAATGATCAGATGTGGACAGGCAGACATATAGACAAATATAGATAATGGAGTGGACAAACAGGTAGATGGACAGAGCTTCCCAGACCCCTATATGGCCTGACCCTTACTAATACCCACACCAGCTGCCTGGACCCTCTGAGAGAATTACAACTGAATACAAGGTAACATCCCCACTAAAGGGCAGAGAGGCCTGGGAGATTCTCTGAACTGACACCAAGTCGGTACCTGTCATTGGGAGTTCGCTTTCTCATTCCTGCTCAGCAAGGAGGGAGTAGGAATGACTTAATATTACTGTTCAAGTCCATTTCCTATGCCAGGCCTTGCCTGGCCACCCTGGCTCTTGCCTCCCCTAATTCTCTGTACTCCAAGGGGACCCAATCCTCTCCATATGGACAATGTTACTGTATTTGGTGTTTATGTTCTATGCATGGGTTTTTACACCTTCCCCCACTGGCCAATCCCAGCCAGATCATAAGTTCCCTGAGGGCAAGAAACACAACTCTTACCTCCATTTGCCCAGCACTTATTCAATGCACTGCTGATGACATGATGGAAAATTGTCTCATGGAGCACATTATATAGGTGCAAATCACAGGCTTCTGTACTTAGGAAGTTTCTTTAGCCTCTGGGAGACAGTGTCACAGAATATGTTCAGTTCTCAATGACATTGTCTGCAAGTAGCAACCACTGTTCATGAAAATGTCTCAGTGCCACGACAATGGCTTTTTATTGAGTGTTTACTAAGTGCATTATATAATAACAGTTACTAATTGTAGAGTGTCTGCTACTGATCTAAGTACCTTACATACAATAATTCATTCTTCATAAAAAACTGTAAAACCACATTTTATAGGTAAGAAGACTTACAACGAGCAAGGTTAAACAACCTGCTCAAGGCCGCACATCAGTAAGAGGCAGAGCTGAGATTCCAATCTCGATCTAACTCTAAGTCTATGGTCTTAACCACCAAGCTGTGGGCCACTTTTGATGCTTCCAGTAGAGGGGGTGCTCCTGACCTTCTGGGAAGTCACTAGATATTAAGAGGGAAGATTCTAGCACTAAGTGCCCACATCAAAAAGTTAGAAAGATCTCAAATTAACAACCTAACATCACACCTAGAAGAACTAGAAAAACAAGAGCAAACCAAGCCCAAAGCTAGCAGAAGAAAAGAAATAACCAAAATCAGAGATGAACTGAATGAAATTGAGATGCAAAAATATACAAAAGATCATCAAAATCAAAAGTTTGTTATTTGAAAGAATAAATAAGATTGATAGACCACTAGCTAGACTAATAAAGAAAAAAAAAAGAGAGAGATGATCCAAATAAACACAATCAGAAAGACAAAAGGGACATTACCATTGATCCGACAGAAATACAAAAAACCCTCGGGGACTACTACAGACACACCTATGAGCAGACCAATAATGAGTTCCAAAACTAAAGCAGTAATAAAAAGCCTACCAACCAGAAAAAGCCCAGGACCAGACATATTCACAGCCCAATTCCACCAGATGTATAAAGAAGAGCTGCTATCAATCCTACAGAAACTATTCCAAAAAATTGAGGAGGAGGTACTCCTTCCTAACTCATTCTATGAGGCCAGCATCATTCTGATTCCAAAACCCGGCAGAGACACAATGAAAAAAGAAAACTTCAGGCTAATATCCCTGATGAACACACATGCAAAAATACTCAACAAAATACTAGCAAACTGAATCCAGCAGCAAATAAAAAAGCTAATCTACCATGATCAAGTAGGCTTTAATTCCTGGGACACAAGTTGGTTCAACATATATAAATAAATAAATGTGATTCATCATATAAACAGAAATAAAAACAGAAACCACATGATCATCTCAATGAAGCAGAAAAGGCTTTCAATAAATTCAATATCCCTTCATGTTAAAAACCCTCAACAAACTAGGCATTTAGGGAACATAACTCAAAATAATAAGAGCCTTCTACGACAAACCCATAGCCAACATCACACTGACTGGGCAAATGTTGGAAGCGTTCCCCTTGAGAACCAGAACAAAACAAGAATGCCCATTGTCACCACTCCTATTCAGACAAGAGAAAGAAATAAAAGCCATCCAAATAGAGACGAAGTCAATCTATCTCTGTTTGTAGACAATATGATTCTATACCTAGACTTCAAACTATACTACAAGGCTACAGTAATCAAAACAATAAGGTACTGGTACTAAAACCAACACATAGACCAATGGAACAAAGTAGAAAGTCCAAAAATAAAGCCACACCTCTACAACCATCTGAACTTTGACAAAGTCAACAAAAACAAGTAATAGGGAAAGGACTCCCTATACAATAAATGGTGCTGGAATAACTGGCTAGCTATATGCAGAAGATTGAAACTGCACCCCTTCCTTACACCATATACAAAAATCAACTCAAGATGAACCAAAGACTTAAATGTAAAGCATAAATATAAAAACTGTGGAAAATACCCCAGGAAATAGCATTCTGGATATAGGCTACAGAGAAGATTTTGTGATGAAGATTCCAAAAGCAATTGCAACAAAAACAAAAATGGATAAATGGGACCTAATTAAACTAAAGAGCTTCTGCACAGTAGAAGAAACTACCAACAGAGTAAACAGACAACCTACAGAATGGGAGAAAATATTTGCAAAGTATGCATCTGACAACGGTCTCATATCCAGAATCTATAAGCTTAAATTTACAAGCAAAAAACAACCCCATTAAAGAGTGGGCAAAGAACATAAACAGATTTTTCAAAAGAAGACATACATGCAGCAAAAAGCATATGAAAAAATGCCCACATTACTAATCATCAGAGAAATGCAAATCAAAACCACAATGAAATACCATTTCACACTAGTCAGAGTGGCTATTACGAAAAAGTCAGAAAATAACAGACGCTAGCGAGGTTGCAGAGAAAAAGGAATACTCATACACTGCTGTTGGGAATGTAAGTTAGTTCAGCAATGTGGAAAGCAGTTTGGCGATTTCTCAAAGAACTCAAAACAGAATTACCATTCAACTCAGCAATCCCATTATTGGGTATATACCCAAAGGAATCTAAACCATTCTACTATAAAGACATGCACATGTATGTTCACCGCAGCACTATTCACAATTAGCAAAGACATGGAGTCAACCTATATACCCATCAATGGTAGACTGGATAAAGAAAATGTGGTACATACACATCTCAGAATACTACACCGCCATATAAAAAAATGAGATCATATCCTTTGTAGCAACATGGATGGAGCCGGAGGCCATTATCCTAAGCAAACCAACAAAGAAACAGAAAATAAAATACTCCACATTCTCACTTGTAAGTGGGAGCTAAACATTGAGTACATGTAAACACAAAGAAGGGAACAACAGATACCAGGACCTACTTGAAGGTACAAGGTGGCAGGAGGGTGAGGATCCAACAACTGTCTTTCCAGTACTCTGCTTATTACCTGGGTGATGAAATAATCTGTACACTAAACCCCTGTGACATGCGATTTACCTGTATAATAAACCTGCACGTCTACCCTTAAACCTAAAACAAAAGTTAAAACAAGTCACTAGAGAGTTTTAGTGGGTGCCTTCTTCCCAGTTCTAACCACATAACCCCTGTCTCTGATCAGACAAGCACGGCTGGAGGCCAACACAGAAACATAGCTGGCAATGGCTCACAGGGCATTTCCCATCCAGTAATGACCTGTCTGCCTCTGCTTAACTCCCAACACCACAGTGGAAAGGGCACCTGAGGGGAAAGTCAAGCCCTTTCCTGAGTTGGAAGTTCACAGCAACCATTCAATGGTTTTGTGCTGTTGCACAAGTCACTTAACTTCAGTGAGCCTCAGATTCCTCATCTGCAAATGAGAATAGTAACATCCGCCTGGGATACAACACAGTGATGTTGTGAGAGTGAAATCAAAAACAGAGAGTGGAAGACGCCTTGCAAAGAAGGGGACTCTGTGTGCCTCTGCCAAAGCTGTTGGCAGCATCTCTGCATTGAAGCCTATTAGAAAGCATGATCTAATTGGGTGATTCAGACGGGCTTCCCAAATGCATTACAGATCATTATTAGGAAATGCTAAGTGGTGTCTGAGAGTTCAACCAGCCCTAAAGGTTACTCTGAAAGCCTGTGAGTAAACCACAGTTATATCACTTTGGGCTCTTGGCCACCTGGCTGTGTTGCTAGAAGTGCTTCAGACTTGCTCTGTTCAGACTTGGTTTGACCACAAGCATATTAAATATTAAATCATGCAGAGGCAATGGCAAGGAAAATAGCTATGTCAGGTGTTAGTTACTCTGCCTTTTGTTGCTATTCATAACAGTTTCCTACGCGTTTAGAATGCTCCAACTTCAAGCCCCAGGCTTAAAAGAAATGGTATCAAGCCTAAAGGAACTTTGTCCTAATTCCACTGGAAATTGAGAGTAGGCCCCCAGACATTGACGCTGTGTTTCTTCATGCCCTTGACAAAGGAAGGGCTCCAGGACAGATGCGGGCCCCCTCTGCTCCTGGGAGAGAGATTGCTGCATCTCAGTGCTGGGATTCAGCCCCTAAGACTTCCTGCCCCACTCACAACAATGATTCCTGGTTCTTCCTCCACTCTTCAGGCCCTCACCTCTACAGCGCTGACCCTACTTCACCTAGAGCAGTACTTCATTTTTATTTATTTGTTTCTGAGACAGGGTCTCACTCTGTCACCCAGGCCGGAGTGCAGGAGCACAGTCATGACTCACTGCAACCTTAAATTCCTGGATTCAAGCAGCCCTCCTGCCTCAGCCTCCTAATTAGCTGAGACTACAAGTATGTACCATCATGCCTGGCTAATGTTTTAAATTTTGTATGGAGATGGGGGTCTCCCTATGTTGCCCAGGCTGGTCTCGAATTTCCTGGGCTCAAGGGATTCTCCTGCCTTGGCCTCCCAAAGTGCTGGGATTACAGGCGTGAGCCATCATACCCTACATTACTCTACAGCAGTAATTTAATGAAGGAATGCAACAGCCTGACTAATAGAGGGACAAACTGATAGGAGCCTTCTCCTGGCCTGCAAAAGCAGTAAACAATACCCTCTTTGTGGTAATCTTGCCGAAAGGGTTTCGTCAACATCTAATCATAAGGAAGCAACCAGATAAATCTAGGATGTGGGACATTCTAAGAGACCATTGGCTTGGACTCTTCAAACATGTCAATGTCAATTTCTTAAAAGGCAGGAGATGTATAGATTAAAGGAGACTAAAGAGACACAATTAAATGCAATGTGTGGGTGAGTCTTGATTGAATTTAGGCCCCCCGCAAAAAACAGCTCTTCAAATTCTTGGAGAAAATTGGAGAAGTTTGAATATAAACTGCACAATAGATGATATTATTGAAAGAAGATTAGTTATCCTGGGTGAGATAATGGTCACGTACTTGCATTGCAGAATATCCTTATTCTTAAAAGATGCATTCAGGGGAAGAGACATAGTGTCTGCAACTTTCACACATACATACAGCTGATACTCATCACTGACATTCTATATTTGCAGATTTGCCTACTTGCTAAAATTTATTTCAGAATTATAGCCCCCTGAATCAATATTCATAGGGTTTTGATGGTTACTTGCAGACGTACACAGAGTGATGAAAACGTTGAGTTACCTGATGCAAATATTCTCAGCTGAGGTCAAGCAAGGCTGACCAACACTCTGTCTTCTTGTTTCACACTGCAAACAAGTGTCCTTTCTGAGGTCTATTTAGTGGCACATTTTTTGCATTTTTGTTTTTGTTGGTGATTTCACTATTTAAGATTGCCCCACCACAAGGCTGAAGTGCTGTCTAGTGTTCCCATGAGCAAGACAGCTGTGATGAACCTCATGGAGAAAATACATCTTAGAGAAGCTTCATTCGACATGAGTCATAGCACTATCGGGCATATGCTCAATGTTACTGAATCAACAATATACATTACATAAAGCGTCTTCAAACAGAAATGCACACAAAACAAGCTTAATGAAAACGTCCGCAGAGGCTCTTAGCAATCTAGCTCTGTATCTCCCTTAGGAAAATTGGTTCCATGTTCTCTAATTCAGCGTTCACTTTGACTCTCTAGAGTATAACTATATGTGAATAATGGGAATCAGTTGTGTGTGTGTGTGTACACACATATGTACATGTCCATATATGTGTGTATTATATTCATGTACATAGCATAAATAAATGTGACAAGTGATGAATCTAGATAAAGGGCATATGGATGTTCACTGTTCTTTAATCTGTGAATTTAAATTTTTTTTAAAAAGTTGGTAAACACACACATGCACAAACTTGATCTGTTAAAGGATTGTAAGATCAATTTAGATGGTCTGACCAGCATTTTTTCAATAAAAGAGACTACAATTGAATAGAACAGATCAGTGCTTCACGGGTAGTAAAATAAAGTACTTTTTATGAAACTTGTTTTCAGACAGCATGTAGATGTGTATTTATTTGCTGAATTGTGAAGTAGAATGTTTTCCTTATGATTTATGGTCCAAACAAATTTGAAAGTCACAAGCCTATAGGACCAAAGACATCCATCTGCCAGGTAATCTCTGTCATCTCCTCTTCTCTGCAAAGTGTCTCTGCTCCAGGTCCTCCCAGCATGTACCTCCAGAGCCAGTTCTCTTCCCAGGCTAGCCCCATCACGGGCTGTGGCTCCTCCCTGTCTGCTCTCACCCCATCCATTATCCTCTGCTTCTCCATCACCCACCCCTTTCCACAGCTCCTTCCAGGCACCTATAATCATGCTGTAGTCTCATGCTATCACTCCTGGGGCCAAGAGACCCTTTGCTGTAGGCTCCACTAACCCATTACTCAGCCATCATCAAGCCCTTGTGCTTATCTCTGATCAGTGCACCATGGAGACAGATATGGAGTCTATGAGAGCAGAAAGGAGAGGAAATCGAGGAAAGCTTCTAGAGAGAGGTGCTATTTCTGGTGTCCAGAGTCTCCTTTACTAAATGACTAACAAGTCCTGCATGAAAAATAAAAATGTGGAGTCATGTTGATGCCAAGACAAGAGTTGGCCAGGCTGGGTGGCTCATGCCTGTAATCCCAGCACTTTGGGAGGCCAAGGTAGGTGAATCACCTGAGGTCAGGAGTTCAAGACCAGCCTGGCCAACATGGTAAAACCCCATCTCTACTAAAAATACAAAAATCAGCTGGATGTGGTGGCATGCGCCTGTAACCCCAGGTACTCAGGAGGCTGAGGCAGGAGAATCAGCTTAAACCTGGGAGGCAGAGGTTGCAGTGAGCCTAGATCATGCCATTGCACTCCAGCCTGGGCAACCAAGTGAGAATCAAAAGAAAGAAAAGAAAAGAAAAGAAAAAGAGAAAGAGAAAGAGAGAAAGAAGAAAAAGAAAGAAAGAAAGAAAGAAAGAAAGAAAGAAAGAAAGAAAGAAAGAAAGAAAGAAAGAAAGAAAGAAAGAAAGAGAGAGAGAGAGAAAAAAGGAAGGAAGGAAGGAAGGAAGGAAGGAAGGAAGGAAGAAAGAGAGAGAGAAAGAAAGAAAAGGCAGGAGCCAGCATGGTAAAGGGGTGCAATGCCAAGAGGTTCAAGGCAAAGGGAACAGCTGGCATAGCAGAGGGAAGAAGCAGCAAGAAGGGAATTGGGGGCAGGGGTGTCAGAAGTGTGATAACCCAAGAATCAGAAATGTAAGTTAGGTTCCCTTCCTGATGTCTCAGAGGCCAGAAAGAATACTATAGCTTCTTTAAGTTATAGGAAGCCACAAGTGAGTAGGACAGAAACCACACACTGCTCTATTAACAGGCACTCACGACTCAGGAAATAGAAGGTGTCTTGCTAATTGGGAAAATATTTTCTCATTTCAGCTTAAGGTGGTACTAGACAGCTCCCTGTAAAGTGTCTGTTCTAGAGATAGGTATTTACATTTACTATTAGACTAAAAAAAAAGTCAGCTAAAATCACGAATATGAAGGACACATCTTGGAACACCAGACCCCCTTCTTCACCCTCAGCTCAGGTCTGTCACCAAAGCCTTCTGACCCCCAGTAGATGCCAGGATGTTCTTCTGGCCTGAATGTCTCAGGCTGGGGGAGGGAGACAGATGGAGAGGAGGGAAGGGAGGTACTCCCTATAGGAAAGAGGGTGATTCCAGGAGGAGGTGAAAGGAAGCACAGGGGCGGGGGCAGGTGAGGACCTGGCATGGCCCCAGAGAAGGCCTAATTCTTCCTGCGCTTTCCCTGGGACCAAAGGAAGTCTAGGGTATAAAAGGGAGAAAAGTCTAGGGTATAAATGATGAGAGAAGGAATTGCGGACTCAGAGGGAGATAT
Organism: Rhinopithecus bieti; assembly: GCF_001698545.2. Taxonomy (NCBI): domain Eukaryota; kingdom Metazoa; phylum Chordata; class Mammalia; order Primates; family Cercopithecidae; genus Rhinopithecus; species Rhinopithecus bieti. Next base: position 8,450,033 of record NW_016807677.1, read on the forward strand.
GACCCCTTGAGTAGCTCTGTAGCTTAGGCGAGGATGCCCCTGAGGGGATTCCATCCTGCTTAGCCCCAAAGCTTAGAGAAAATCTCTGAGCATAAGCTCAAGAGCACGAATTCTGAGGCAGGACTTGGGGCAAAGTGAGGCGACTGAGGCAGACAAGGCCAAGGCACAGAAGGGGATGTGTACCTGCAAGGAGCCGGGACTTTATTCTGCAGGATGATGCTCTTGATCTTGGCTGGTCTGCTGAATTGCAAAGTGAGGTATTTTAAAATATGCTATCCAGGCCCTTTCCACACTTGCCAAATTAGAATCTACAGGTATTCAATGACCTAACGTATTTTATCTCTACGGTTAGGTCCTGGCTCACTGAGGGAAGATCAGTGTGGTATAAGAAATAGCTGGTTCACATAGAAAGGTGATCGGCCAGGCCCCATAGCACAAGATTGGCAGGGGAAGCCCAAGAGGACAGCAGTGCTTTCCTTTGCCCACTCCAGGCCACATGATCCTGCCTTCGCTTCCTTCTGTAGGTTTGCTCCCCTGTCCATCTTCAATGCAGATTTCCCTAAATCTTACTGCTTTTCTTCAGCTTGCACACAACTATTGTTCTGCATAACATTTTAATTCAAGAGCTCAGTGCCATCCAGCCATGGTTCTTGAGTCTCTTGGTAGGAAGTGTTTAGAGAGAATCGCTGGTTTCTGTCTAGCTGATGGACTAGCTCTCCTGGGTCAAATCAGTTAGGAATTGGAAGTGGAGTAAGAACCAGATTCTTATAGAACGTAAGTGCCCACATAAGCCCACCCACTTCAGCGGTGGTAATCAGAGCTGAGAAGACAACACAAACCACTCTCATGACAGCCCTGCACAGATAGTATTCTATAAAAGCAGCAGAAAGCTGTGGCTTAGAAAACTTTGGCCTTCCACATACACACCATGGAATACTATGCCGCCATAAAAAAGGATGAGTTCGTGTCCTTTGTAGGGACATGGATGCAGCTGGAAACCATCATTCTCAGCAAACTATCGCAAGAACAGAAAACGAAACACCACATGTTCTCACTCATAGGTGGGAACTGAACAATGAGATCACTTGGCCTCTGGAAGGGGAACATCACACACTGGGGCCTATTTTGGGGAGGGGGGAGGGGGGAGGGATTGCATTGGGGAGTTATACATGATATAAATGAT
>NW_016807677.1:8451705-8497240 GCF_001698545.2 Rhinopithecus bieti
GAAATAAATAAATAATAAATAAATAAAAGAAAACTTCAGCCTTCTTAGAAAAATATACTGTCTTCACAAATTACTGAAATCATGAAGAAGAATATAAGCTGTGCTCTGAAGGTGGTTAAAGTCAAACAGAAAGCTACTGAAAGCACAGAAAAAATTTGATGGGCAATCTTGTATAAATAAATTTCACAATCCAAGGAGTAACTAGAAACAAGTTACCCATGAGATGAGAAGGCTGGCCCACGTAGGGGTTTGTTACATTTGTCCTCTGAGTCCACACAGACTTATTTGCATGGACTCTATTTGCTAAGGGCCAGTCTCCTTATGCTATCTGCCTTTGTCCTGAACATTCTAGTGTTTTCTCACAATGCAACATGGGGAAACTCAGTGCCTAGTTGCTCCCAGGCAAGGATGAAACAAACGGGGCCCTCCAGACTGAGATTCCCTGCAAGGAGAAAATACTTGGTATTTGTGGATCCAAAATAGCTGTCAGTAGTTTTCTTGAGTGAATTCAAGTATACTCAAGTATACTTGAGTCTAAGTACATAGTACATGAGATGCCAATGTATTCCAGATCAATTAAGGTCCTTTGGCCTCTCAATGAGAGCCTTCTTGCATTTAATGTTCACTTTTTGAAAACCTGCTGTAATTCTGAGCACCCCACTAATCCCTGTGCCTGCCATCTCTCTGCAAAGAAATCTCTGCCCTCCTTGCTGGTTCTCTTTTGTCCCATTGGTCATCGACCACCTACCATTTATAATTTCTTTAAGTTGACGTCTCAAGCTGGTGTCCTATGGGAACAAATTCAGCGATCGTGTTTGGCCTGCACAGTATTGGCCGGCATTGTGGTATTGCCATTGTTGTTGTAAAATCTTGAATTAGGCGTGGCATTTAAAACTTAGGAGATTCCACGTATTCTCGTTTTCTATTGCTGCATAACAAACCACCCAAACTTAGTGGCATAAAACACAGCTGTTTCTCATGCTCATGCAGGTCAGGAATTTGGGCAGGGTACAGCATGAGTTGCTTGTCTCTGCTCCCTGACATCTGGGAGTGCAGCAGGGAGGACCCAAACAGCTGGAGTAGTTTAAAGAGCTGAAGGTGCTGCTCAGAGCAGTACTATCCCTGGTGTTCCCAGGATTCGTCTAAATGAGCCCAGTTTATTTAAAATGTAACTATTAAAACATGAACCAGATGGCATTTATTCACTTTAAGAAAAGAGCCAAAACTGTATTTCCTTTCCTGTTGTCGTTGTTTTGTTTAGAGTCGGGGTCTCACTCTGCCACTCAGGCTGGAGTGCAGTGATATGATCCTGGCTCACTGCAACCTTGACCGCCGGGCTCAAGCAATCCTCCCACCTCAGCATCCCAAGTAGCTGGGGCTATAGACATGTGCCACGGTGCCTGGCTAATTTCTAAATTTTTTTTTAAGTAGCAATAGGGTCTTGCTATGTTGCCTAGACTGGTCTCAAACCCCTGAACTCAAGTCATCCTCCCACCACAGCCTCCCAAAATGTTGGGATTACAGGCATGAGTCACCACACCCATCCCAAAATTATATTTCTTAAATGATGAGAGAGTACAATAACGGCAAACATCAAGACTTGTAAATGATTCTCTTCACCATCCTCAAAAGGAGGCACTGCTGAAAACCCCTCCTTTCAGGGCCTTCTTATTGGCATATTGTGAGTGACATTTTTGCCTAGGAAGTATCCTCACAATGAATCTAAGCTCCTTGCCCACACACACTGAAGAGGAAGGCTTCCAGACACTGTCAAGTCTTTTCACACCTCTCCTGGGCCTGGTTCCCCTGCTCGCCTCCACTTGGTTCTTCATTATTTTTACACATATTTTCTGGGTCTCTTGAACTTTTGTGACAGGTGTTAATGAATATTGCCAAAGAACAATTTTGGTGTATACTCAAAATTTGTATTCTCATCCTCAAGTATCAGGCCCCAAGCTGTCTATCTCATCATTGTCTGTTGCTTTAATAAATATTTCACATTCTTCTTTTAATGTGTCATAACCTAATGAGTTCGTTGCTATGCTTCACATTTTATCCAATGAGACCTAGGAACCATAAATTTGGGGTTGCATAATTATTAGTGGACTCCTGAGACTTTTATTTGCTTAAATGCAAAATACTTCTCATACTTTCAGTGAGTTGAAACGGCTCTCTTAACACAGTACCAGATTCAGCAAATCCCTTCTAAATGTGATGCTTCCTCTTGATGTTCAATTTGTTTTTAAATGGACAGAAGTGGTCAGTATTATGAAAATGATTAAAAGTCTTTGGTCCTGCGGGTATCACAAAATTCCACTCGTGCATGCCCTGTCCCGAGGGAAGTCCAACCAGCCCTTCCTGTGTCCGGTGGAGACAAGGAAGGTGCTGCTCTCACACAGGCTTTGGTGTGAGACAGACCCGGCTTCAAATCCCTGCTGGGAATCTTTGGGAAAGTCTGGGTCACTCTTCTCACAACAGGAAAATCAGGATAGTGATGCCTGCACCTCACAAGGCTGCGGGGAGAACTGAATATCTCTTAGCTGTCTCATATGGTTTAGCGGTTTGGTGCTTAAGCTGTGATGTCAGAAAAACCTCGACTGAAATCCTGGCACCAGCACTTACTAGTTGGGTAACCCTGGGCAAGTAACTGAAGCTATCAGCCTTAACTTCTTCATCTCTAAAATGGGACTGGTAATAACGCTGTCTATTGTTGAAGAGTATAAATGAGATAAGAATACATGTAATACATTAAGTCCAACGTCAGGCACACAGTAGGCCTTGCTATCTATACTAACTCCTTTCCCTTCCTCTTAGTCCATGTGCTTCTAGACCCCACTTGCCCCTGCACCTCAACTTTATCTTAATCCTGGTTTTCTAGGGCCTGGATTTTTCATGTATTCTGTTTATGTGTCAGAATGATAGTCCAGTATCCAACTTAAGAACCAGGATTATAAAGCCCCAAGGGTCTGATCCCAGTGTTAAGAGCTCATTTCCAGCATATGGTGGGCCCCTGGGGTCACAGAGGACCCTGCTTTTATCTGGGAAGCCGCTACCACCTGGGTAGGAGCTCAAGAAACAACCAGCTTCAGTTTGGCAGCAGCCTTGCACTTAGCAAAGGAAAAGGCAGACTGGAGAGGCCTCTCTCCCGCAGTCCACATGGCTGTGGTGGCCAAGGAAGCTGGAGGAGAAGCAGAGTCAGGAGGCAGCAGGCCCCTCCCCTTCTTTTCCACAGCTCCTTCTTGATAAGCGTGAACCCCTGTGAGGACCCCTGCTTCCCAAACCCTGCACCCCAGCATGGTGCTCCACGTCTCGGTTTATAACAAGTGACTGCTTTATGGCCAGACTTCATAGAAGCCTCTAGAGAACCATCTACATGAGGGGGCCTCTCCAGGGTAACTCAGCTGGTTACAGGCAGTGCCTGCATTTGAAGCCAGGTCTCAGCCAGGAACGGTGGCTCACGCCTTGTAATCCCAGCTCTTTGGGAGGCCAAGGAGGGTGGATTACGAGGTCAAGAGATCGAGACCATCCTGGTCAACATGGTGAAACCCTGTCACTACTAAAAATACAAAAAAAAATTAGCTGGGCATGGTGGCGCATGGCTGTATTCCCAGTTACTCAGGAGGCTGAGGCAGGAGAATCGCTTGAACCCAGGAGGAGGAAATTGCAGTGAACTGAGACGATGCCACTGTACTCCAGCCTGGCGACAGAGCAAGACTCCATCTCAGAGAAGCCATGTCCCAACTGAGTCACCTGGCTCTTGAATGGTTACTTTATCTGTGACCCCAGATAAAGATGCGACGTGTTGGAGGAGGGGTGGAGGTTATTCATATTTTTGTATACAGCATATGCACACACTGATATACACCCATTGACATATCCTATTTTTATAGCTACCATTTACTGAACATTTCCCAAGTGCTAGATCCTAATTAAATCTTCATAATATCACTATGAACTTGTTGTTGTTATTCTTACTTTATAGGATTTTTTTTGTTTTTTGAGACAGAGTCTCACTCTGTCCCAGGCTGGAGTACAGTGGCGCAATCTCAGCTCACTGCAACATCCACCTCCTGGGTTCAAGCAATTCTCTCACCTCAGCCTCCCAGGCAGCTGGGATTACAGGCACGCACCACTAAGTCCGGCTAATTTTTCCTTTTTTTTTTTTTTAGTAGAGATGGGGTTTCACCATGTTGGCCGGGCTGGTCTTGAACTCCTAACATCAAATGATCCACCCGCCCTCAGCCCCCGAAAGTGCTGGGATTACAGGCATGAGCCACTGTGCCCAGCCCTTATAGTTTATTTAAATGAAGTTCAGAGAAGCAACTCACCCAAAGTCACACTGCTGGAAGTGAGTAACTGAGCCAGAGTTAGAATTCAGGCATGTACACTCCAAAGCCTGGCTCTTCACCACCAAGAAACTGTCTCTCAAATCCAGAAATGAAGTTGTGTTAAAAGGGCAGGCTGCTACTGGATAACTGTCTATTTCTATAGAAATTGAATCATGGTGATCAGTCCAGGAAGCTTCTTGCGAATCAGAGAAGAAGGTGAATAAAGATACCCAAGTCTTTGGAAGCTGAGAGCAGTCTGCTTAGGGTCAGGGGAGAGGCACAGAGGCCAGAGATCGGGATCTGGGGGAGGCCAAGCCAGAGGTTTGAGGGTAAGATCAGGAGCAGAGAAGAGCACGGCCAAGTTGGGTATCGCAGGTCCTCACGGGGAGCGTCCTCAGCCACACAGGCGCCAAAACAAATGGCCCAGGGACCTAGATGGTTGGTGAGGTGGCACCTCCTCTTCCTTCCTGAGCTGGCTGGCAAGATCTTATAAATGGCAGGCGTCAAGGCATCCAAAGTTACCTGCAAGGTCGTCCTTCATACAGAGCACCAGGTACTGCACCAGGCATGCTTTATAAGTAATTTTTAAATCCTAATGACAGCTCTGCGGGTGGGTATCCATGTCCCCAGTTTATCTATGAGGGATCAGGCTTTGAGAAGCTAAGAAACGTGTCAGTCAGTGGCAGAGAGAACTCACCTTCTGTCCCCCTGTACACCACACAGTGTGGACAAAACATTGATCATCTATATGCCTGAGCATCATATTAAACCCGCTGTTGGTCACTGACATGTCACTGGTCTCACATTTCTCTATTTTTTCCTGGTTTTTTTTTTTTTTTTTTTTTGAGATAGACTCTCAGTGTGTCACCCAGGCTGGAGTGCAGTGGCATGATCTCGACTCACTGCAACCTCTGCCTCACATGTTCAAGCAATTCTCCTGCCTCAGCCTCCCAAGTAGCTATGACTACAGGCACCCGCCACCAAGCTCAGCTAAGTTTTTACATGTTTAGTAGAGATGGGATTTCACTGTATTGGCCAGGCTGGTCTCAAACTCCTGACCTCAGGTGATCCACCCGTGTCAGCCTCCCAAAGTGCTGGGTCACATGTGTGAGCTACCATGCCCGGCCTCTCACTTTTTTTCCTCACTGGAAAAAAAGTTTGCTATCGCTTTAGGGAAAATGATTCCATTTTCTCAGTACGGCCTGCTCCTTTTATTTATAAAGATCTCTTCATGTGCCTTTCTGTCCAGCTTGCCATCACCATTCAGGCAGCTACCTACCTACCTACCTGCCTGTCTGCCTGCCTGCCTACCCACCTACCCACCTACCTACCATCAGCCCCGGGCTTCATCGCCTGCCTCAATTCCTGGGCTGCAGCAGACCAGCCTGTCAGTCCTACTGCAGTTGATAAATTGGCCTTTTCGCTGGAGTTGTACCAAAAATTTCTCCATCTGCCTTTGCCAGAATGCATGTTTCCAATTATGTGAAACTCTTCAGGAGAAGTTAACTCTTTTTTGAATTGGTTAAATCAAAACCGCGGTGTTTGGGAAAGCACTGCCAGTGCTATAGGGGCCTGTGCTGGGGCCCGCCGAGCCAGCCACCGCAGGATTACATGCGGCACGCAGGGTTCCTTTCTTAGGCTCCATTTTCTCTCATTTGCGGACAAGACAGGGGTAGCCACTGTGGGGAAATGGGTCTCTGTGGTCACCGAGTCTTGGGTAAGCGGCTGGAGGCAGGAAGGGTGGGTGCGCCTCACCCCTCGCTCACTCCCACACCTTTGCTTTTCCAAGGCAATGTGGAAGCAGGATTCTGGATGGGTAGTGCAAGGAGGTGCAAACCTTAATGTCAGGCTGCCTGGTAAAGAGTTTTTAAATGAGGTGACCCACCCTTTCCCCTTCTCAGCTGAGAGCCTGGCCCTTCCTTCCCTTACTCTGAAGGCCTTGGCTTCCTCCCAGCCTCTGGCCCTCCACACTTAAGCATCTGTCTCTCTCCCTTGCTCTCTCCTGTCTTGAGCCCCGTCTCCCACCCCACTACAAATTCACACTGAGATTTCCACAAGCACCAAAGCAAGAAGCATGAAAGGCTCAAGGGACCAGTGACCACGTCTGCCGCCCTTTGCTGTCCCCCAGATAGATTTCTTCCAGCCAGCAGCATCATCTCCTTCAACCCCACTCTGGTTTCACATAGGCCAAGGGCCAAAGTGTTGGTGCCAAATTCAAAGTAGAGTTAATCCTGGATCACCCTCCCTTCCACTGATGATTTCCGCTGAGCAAATTTTTCATATCATTGCCTGCCCAGCTGGAACTCCATCCCCCACACCCCCTCCCTCAGCCAGCCAGTTGCTGCTGAAATAGGAAACACCCACCCTGTAAGTGCTCAGCCAAGTAGGAGAGGATGGGGTGGTGGTCAGGAAAGGCTTCAGCAAGCCTGCATTAGAACCAAGTCTTAAAAGGTCTTTCAAGACTTTAAGATGCCTGTGATGGGCTGTTTGGGAACTTTCCAAGTGAGGGGGATATGAAAAAGGCATTGGAGGGTGAGGGCTCATGAAATTTCACAGCCTGATGCAGGAACAGTATAACAGCATGAGCTTACCACGGCCAGGCTGTGAGTGGGGTGCCAGCCAAGGGGAGGCTGCAGAGAAGGGCAGGAACCCCTCATCAAGGTCCCTGTGTGCAATGGCGAGGATGTGGGACACGACCTTACAGAGTAAAGGAGTCACTGAGGAATTTTAATCACGAGAGTTTTGCATTTTCCAAATATCATTATGGGAGTACATGGAGAAAGATACAATTGGAAGCAGAGAAACTCTTAAGAAACTGATGTAGCCATGGCGCAGGACAGAGATGTCAATCAGAACCAAGGCAGAAGCAGTGTCGACAGAAAGGAAAAGACCCAGCAAGAAGAAATATTCAACATGCAGAACATGGAAAGTGACTGTGTCTGAGATTTAGAGGTGGGCTCAGGAGGGCATCCAGGTTTCTGGCCCAGGGACTGGGTGGTTAATGGCTCCATTAATTTACCAAGATAATACCAACGGAAGAGAAGGCTTGGGAGAGCATATAATGAGTTTGGTCATGGACATGAGAAATTTGAGCTGTCTGCAGGACATGTGAGTAGAGACGTCCAATTGGCAATTGACTTTCCAGGTCTGGAGTTCAGAAGAAGGGTCAGGGCTGGGTGGGGTCCATGTATTGACCCCTGGGCTCCAGAATTCTAACCTGGTCTTCTTTCACTCAGCATCTAACTGCTCTTGCCCACTGACCCAAGTAAACTGAAATGGTTTGGGGAATCACATGGACAATATGGTCTTTGATGCCAAGAAGCCAAACTCCTGTGTAACTCTCCATCCCCCACCCACTCACACTGCCAATTATCTGTAATCCAACAGGAGGAAATGTTTATTAAACTCTTGAGTGTCTCACTAGTGAATGGTGGAATTTTATGCAGCTACAGCTAATCTGGGATGAAAGAAACGTGGCTTTTTGATGGTAATGCTGTTTGGGGGACTCTCTGGAACTTTACATGTTATGTGACCTAAAGCAGAGAGAAAATTATGTGCAAAGCTTAAGAGACTAGAAACAGCTTAGCACATTTGGAAACTGCAAATAGATATCGTGGGGAGGTGGGACCGGAAGGGTGAACAGACATGAGAACTCGTGAGGTCTTGTAAATCATTTAAAAGAGTTTGGAGCAGGGACGTGACATAATCAAATTTAAACTTTAGGAATATTATTCTAGCTGAGATATCAGACATAATTTCAGGGAGTGGGGGAGACAATCCGGGAAGCAGGTGGCAAGCTATTGTGATAGCTCAGGCAAGAGATAGTGATGGCCTGGCCTATAGTGGTAGCAGTGGGAACAAAGAAGTAGAGAGATTTGGAAGCCTTTCAGGGAGGGGGAACCACAGTACTTGAGTAGTAAGGCTCCTACTAAAGTTCATTGTCACCTGAGTTCTCTACCCCTTACCTGGTAAGATGAGACCCCCAAGGTTAGGAATAAGAACGAGGTTGTCCTGTGACTCTAAAGCATAGTTACACAGCAGAGGGCAGGCCTCACACTTGGCTGTAAGATGAATGTAGCAGGTAGAGATGGTCAGCAAGATCCCCAAAGGAGACACAACAAAATGAGCCTTTAAAGAGTCCACCTATTATCGCTTCTACTGTGAATCCAAAAGACTGCTTTCTACGTGTTGTCCGGTGAGACAAAATAAATGAAAAACAATACGCCTTCCATCTAGTTGTAACTACAAACATAGGCATAAATAGTTAAAATGAAATTGTACAATGAGGTTTTAAAACAATGGAAACAAAAAAGACCGATCAGAATGGAGAAGAGCTCATAAAAATAGCTACCAATTATTGATCACGTACTATAGGTCAGGCATTTTCTCCTTTTAAGATTGGCACGATAACCTTATGAAGAAGGTACTGTAATGCCCACTTTACAGATGAGGAAACTGAGACCCAAAAGTAAAATCTCCAGGCGTGTTAGTTACCTATTTTCAAATGACAAATTACCCCAAAACATACTGGCTTAAAACAATAAACATTGATTAGCTCTCCCAGTTTCTGTGAGTTAGGAATCTGAGAGAACTTAGCTGGCACTTTTGGCTCTTATGAGGTTCTCATCAAGACGCTGGTCAGCTGGAGGACTGACTGTGACCAGAGGGTCCACTTCCAAGGTGGCTCAGCCACAGTGGTGCTGGCTGTAGATGGGAGGCCACCATTCTCTACCATGTGGGCCGCTTCACAGGGCCACTCCAGTGTCCTCACAACATGGTGGCTGGCTTCCCCCAAGAGAAAGCAACCCAAGAAAACAAGGCGGAAGCCATACGCCCTTCATTAGCTAGCCTTGGAGGTCACACAGCTCAGCCCTGATTCAAGATGGGACAGAACACCCAACAGCATAAGGGCCGTAAGGTGAGCGTCATTGAAGGCCGTCTTGGGGATGTGCAAACAGACCTGCCTTCATTCAAGATGCAAGCTCAGGTCTGTGGACCATGTCTGCTTCACACCCGTGTTCACAAAAAGTGTTCTGTGGTCAAAAGAGTTTGGGAAACACTGGATTAAACAAAGTTACACACTTTAGGCCAGGTGCGGTGGCTTACGCCTATAATCCCAACACTTTGGGAGACCGAGCGGGCAGATCACTTGAGGACAGGAGTTCAAGACCAGCCTGGCCATCATGATGAAACCCTGTCTCTACTAAAAATACAAAAAAAATTAGACAGGCATGGTGGCACATGCATGTAATCTCAGTTACTCGAGAAACTGAGGCAGAAGGATTGCCTGAACCCAGGAGGTGGAGGCTGCAGTGAGCCGAAATTGCACCACTGCTCTCCAGCCTGGGCAACAGAGCAAGACTGTGTCTCAAAAAAAAAAAAAGAAAAGAAAAGAAAGGAAAAGAAAAAAAAGTTACACACTTTATATCCTCAGACCCGTACACTGTGATTTCTCCAAGCATAACATGACCTTTGGACCAGTTTGAGAAGTAGTGCCCCCTCTAAGCCACTAGGAGCTCTGGAAAGGTTTGAGATGCAAAGAGAAGATGGTAATGATCAATTTATAGAGAAGAGCAGTGAGGGAAATGTAGAAGAGAGTGGCAAGACAACAAGCCATAAAGGTAGGGACCATCCAAATTACTCTGGCCAAACTGTAAAGGGGCCGGGTTTTGCACTGCTTGTTTTCGTTTTAACCTTGGCTCCAGTCAAGCTGTATTCAGATGCCACAAGGGAAAACCATTTATGTTGTTCCATTTACACTCTAAGAACAAAATGATATCTGTAATGTGAAACCTGCACTACATAAGTTGTAATCACATGCTTTTGTATCTCAATGAGATTCAAAGTAAACATTTTGGACTCTAATGACCTTAGAGTTCATCATCTGGCTACACAGTCAGATCACCTAGAGACAATGTTAAAATATAGTCATACCTGGGCTTCACTCCAGATCAAATAAATCAGAATCCAGAAACTCCAGGATATGAGTCTCGAGGATCAATCGTTTTAAAGATCTTCCCTAGATGATTCTAATATGTGGCCAGAATTGAAGACCATTCTTTCTACTGCTCTTGTTCTAGCATATTCTGACTCCCCCTCTTTCTCTGCATGTCACCCCAGCCAAAATGTCCAACTACCTAGAAACCATCTGATGTTTTCCTTCTCAGGACCCGGCACAGAGCTTGGTGTATGGTTATTGATGTGAGTTGAAGGCATTTCCCAAGGAGCACCATTGTTCCCTGACACTTCTCTGGTTTGGTCTAAAATAACATGCTCTTACTGACAGTCTGAGAACTTGAAGGGACAGAGGGCATGACTGGCCAGAGATCCTTCTCAGGGCTTTAACATCTTATTGCCACTTTGGATGAGTTTTGACATGGCATTTATCATTGACTACATGGACCTCAAGATTCCAGCTGACACTCAACAAATCTTTCTGGGATTTTGAGACACAAAACTTCTTATCAGGTCATCTGAGGTCGGCGGGACTCTGGCTTATAAAAATACCAGGGAAGAGAATTTCAAAGATGGCAACACTGTCTCAGTTATGTATCACATACCATTTTTTTTTTAAAGCAAAAATCTTCTCAAATGATAATGTGAGAAAATAGTTTCTTTTTTTAATCTGTGGGATAAAATTAAGTTAAAACTAAGCCCAGGGGAGGACAAATATGGTTAGAAAGACAGATTTTAGTCATTGAAAAACATTTGAATTGTGGTTCTTTGTGGGGCAGGGCAGTTGAGGAACAAAGTTGCAAAGGAAACTTTCTGTATACATTTTTATAATTATTGGTTTGTGAACCACATGCATGTATCACCTATTCAAAAATTAAGTAGGCTGTAATCAATTATGCTCTGTATCAAATGAAAAGAAATGTCATCATAAGATTAATGAATTGCTTCAGTCTATTAGTATTTATTTTGCTTTTCAAATTTAAAGTAATTGAAAACTAATCTCTTCCACATTGCTGAATGAGTTCACTGAATCACATATTCTTTGCCCTTTGCCTTTTTTGTAAGGTTTTTTTTGTTGTTTTTTCTTTTCTTAAGCCCTATCCTTTACCCTGGGCTTCTTTACTGAGCTTCTGGGACTCTGAATGCAGGACTTCAGGAGGTCTGATGCCCAAGAGATGGGCCAGAGAGCCATGTAATGAGCCAGGAAAAATAGGAAAAAATTCAGAGTCTGATGGAAGAATCTCAGGTTGGGCAAAGAAACACATCAGATTGGAAAATGATCTGGCTGGCATTTTCCCAACCAAATTGGATGGCCTGTGCAGAGGATCTGGCCAACTGGGCAGAATAATCTTTAAGGGAATCAGAGAAGCCAACATAAGTGGAGAACAATTGCTTAGAGGCATCAGCCCTTGTAAGGCAGATCATAGGCCAGCCTCACACAGTGTGACTGCAGCCCCCAACCACGGCTACTCTCTCTCACCAGCTTCCTGAAACTTCCTACTTCTGTACCTGGGATCTAAGCCCTTCCTTCCAGGATAGTAGAGTTGGCAGCTGCTGACTGTGGATGGCACCACATCACAGCTTCCATGGCTGGTACCAGGCCCTTCTAGGAGCAGTGGGGAGGCAACCAAGAAGACAAAGGAGGCTGTGGGGAAGGCAAGGCAGAGTTGAGACCTGGAAAAAAGGTGGGCCGTGACTCCAGGACCATCCTAGAAGCTGAAATGTTGGCCTAAGCAGGCCCACAGCCATCTGTCAGTCAGGGCTCAGTGGTCACAAGGGACAGAAACCAGCTCAAAGAATGTTTATTAGGTGATGCTGGGCAGCAGTTAGGGAAGTAGGCAGGATGGAGCCAGGATAGTCCCTGACATCTATGTAGCAGGAGCTCCATGGCCATCTTGTCCCAGAGCCGAGCTGGAGTGAATCCACTCCCTCCAATTCCCCCATCAATGAGCCTCTCCTCAGAGTCCCAGGAAGGAGAGTTTGCTTATCCTGACTTCGGGCACTTGCCTGACCCCAAGACTAGGGAAAGAGAGGCTTCCTGATTAACATTCCCACCACAGCTCACACAATAGGAAGGAAAAAAAAAAAAAGTGTGCCCTGAGGAAGAAGAGAGTGAGGCTGAGGGTTCTCAAAACATATTTACTTGAGTAACACTACATAAGCTACTTACCTGACCTAAGCCTCAGTTTCCTCACATGTAAAATGGGGATGCTGTTAGTATTTACCATAAAAGGCTGTTACGAGAACCTAATCAGATAAAGGAGGTCACATGCTTAGTGAGTGCTCGGCTCAATGCATCTTAGTTATTGTTGTTAGGAGCTCCGATTCTTGATTGGCCCAAATCTTTGTTCAGAGGTGCCCCACCCCCTGTCTGGCTGGGCTGCTGTTTCCCTGCAGGCTCTGGAGGGGCCGTGTTGTCACAGGGTGACCTGGATCCACATGCCCACTTATGGCACATGGACAGGTTCTGTGGTCACCACTCCTGCCAAGTTCCAACACAGTAGAAGCAGACTCCTGCTCTCATGAAGCCACACTCATCATCCCTGCCTTTTCTTTTGGGACACCCCTGAAGGAGCCCCAGTAAGTTCCTAGCAAAGCTTTCCATTTGGGCAAACACACTTCATTCCAACAAGTGTACTGATCCCCTCTTGTCAGCAGGAACAGAAAACATGATTTTACATCTGTCACCCATAATCTATCTCTTTATGCACAAGAGACTTGCCCCTGCCCCATCACCTGTGACTTCTGTCTCAAGGCAAAGTGAGCAACTCTCTATAGCTCTTTCTCAGAAGTGTCTTTTTAACTTCACAATTCATTTAGTGGCTTGGAAAATCATGCGTCAAAGGCGTACACATCGACTTGTGTTCTGCACTCTGTATTTTTCTGAAAGAAAAAAAAGTCCCTGCTCTCAAAGAACTTAGGATTTAGTAGGAAGAGAAGGATATATAAAAAAGAAAATGAATAACAATAAAAATAAATAGCACTGATAATAATGACATTATAATGTTGACCATCCCCTACTCTCTGTGTCATTATCCTAGGCTTTCACAGACGTTGCCTCATTTTAATCTTCCCTGCACCTCTCTGAGATGGATGGGTGCTTATGGAGGGAAGGACCTCAGGAAGAGGCCACAGGGTGAGCCACAGCTGGACAGCAGCAGGGCTGGGCTGCCTCTCTAACTTCAGTTGCACCCTCTGGGGCACCCTTGGGCCAGCCCATGTAGCCTTCCTTCAGCTGGACCTGGGGCCTAAGCCAATCAATCTTGCAGTCCAGGCAATCTGCACTGGGGCCTCAGCAGAGCCTGTAATTCATCTGGCTGGAAACACAACTTATTTTTACACCTCTTCACATTAGTCCCCATAGAGCAGGCCTGAGCTCAAAGTGAGAAAACGTGAATTGATCACAGCTGTGAAATCATGGTAATTAGTGCCATCTGCTGAAACCCTCATTCCTGTGGCTGGAACCCCTGACTTTCTGGACATACATGATTATTAACACAAATACCTATGCCCTAGTCTTCCACCTTAGTGGCCAGGCCCCATCAGCCACCCCCTGCTCACCTCCTGACCAATGACAGGTCAGCTCAAGGATAGAGTCATTTAAATGGAAGGGCGCTGCTAAAAGTTGCTGCTGCCACAACCAGAGGCCAAATATCTGTCAATGGGGTGAGGAGCTGCTTCTTACTGCTCACAGTATGGTCCCTGAGACCATAGACTGGAAGTCAGGTCACCTGGGTTTAAATTCCAGCACCTACTTGTTAACTGTATCCTGGGGCAAGTAATTAATCTAAGTTTGTTTCTTCATCTGTAAAGTGGAAAAAATAATAATATTATAGAACAGTACTTTCAAGCTATCCAGACAAAAGGATTAGTTTTTGTTTATTGGTTTTGGTTTTTTCAAACTTGGACTGACATTTTTGTAAAGCTCAGTGAAAATGATCACCTACCTTCAAGTTGCAGCAACGTCAAATTGCTATAAAAATGTTTAAATGTTTATTCTTGATTTGTGTACTTATTGTCATGGATCATTAACAAACAGATCATGGACCAGCAATGATCCACAGCTCACACTCTGAGTAGCACAGTGCCTGGCACAGGGTAAGAGTAAGTGTGGGCTGCGATGATTATTTTGAGACCCCTTGCAGGTGCATAAGGTGTTGGCCCCACTCTTCAGGAGCTTCTAGACTTTGTAAATCTCATCAAGCAAATGCACTGGAAGGGAGAGAAATAATCTATTAAACAATATTACTGTTTGTTTATTGATTTACTTTTCACTGGCAGGGCTCTTACTAAAATTTGTTGCTTAAATTTATTGACATTTCTGTTCACAAGTTATGATTTAAAAGAAAGCCACTTATCTTAATATTTAAATTCATATAATGCTGACTCTCCCAGTGTTTCTTATTTAGGGAATGATTAGGTCCAACAGATCAGTCCCAGTTGCTCTTTGAGCACTGGGTGGTCCAGAACAGACCTTCATACCACAGTTGAAGCTACTAAAGTTGAGAGGTTGGCATCACCACCGAAAGCCCAACAGCCTCAAGATACCTCTGTCTACCATCACTACGGCTATTGATGCTGGGCACATTATCATCATCTGTTAGATCTAGGAACTGGTCCTGGTTGCTTTCATTTCACTATTAGAACTGAACTAGATAACCTTCTGTGATCACCAACAGATATTAGTTACCTTTGTCAAAGTTTTCTGTTGATCCCATAGTTGTGGTTCTTTAGTGAAGTAAATCTTTTAGTTTATGGCTCTACAGGTGCTCATACACACACACACACACACACACACACACACACACACACACACACACACACAGTGCCCAAATAACTGGGTCAGAGGCAATCTAGCGTAAGTGGCATCTTGGAGTGGAGTAAATTTAAAAGATGATTTAAATGTATTTTGCTTCTAATTCTTTTCTTCTACTTATTTTAAAAGATAACTGAAATAATTATTTTTTAAAATATAAACTGCATTGATACATTATTATATATAATGTAATTTGTATATCAGTAACAACATGAAGGAGAGGAGATGGGGTAGAGTTATACCGGAGCAAACTTCCTTAAACTATTGAAATTAAGTTGGTATTAATCCAAACTAGATTTTTATAAGTTAAGATGTTGATTGTAATTCCCAGGGTAGCCATTAAGAAAATATATAGTAAACTAAAATATATAGTAAAAGAACTAAAAATATGTGCTAAAAGAAACAAATGAAATTGAAACCGTATTCTATAAAATAGAGATTTAATGTTAACAAAGAAATAACGAAAAACTAGAGGAACAAAAAAATACATAAGACAGAGAAAACAACAAAATGACAGATGTAAACTGACCATATCATAATTACATTAAGTGCAAATAAACAGTCCAATCATGAGGCAGAAATTGGCAGAACAGATTTTTTAACCCAACTATATGCTGTCTATAAGACATTTTTTATTCAAAGACACGAGTAGTTTAAAAGAGTCAGAAAAGATATACCATGCAAATAGTAACCAAAAGAGAGCTAAAATGGCTATCCTAATATCAGACAAAAAAGACTCTAAGACAAAAAAAAAATTATTAAAGATAAAGAAGAACTTTTTATAATGATTAAAGTGTCAATTCACCAGGAATAAATAACAACTATAAATATATATGGACCTAAAAACTGAGCCCTAAACACATGAAGCAAAAACGGACAGAATTGAGAAGAGAAATAATTATGCCTTTTAAAAAAATGAGAAAAAAGGCCGGGCGCGGTGGCTCAAGCCTGTAATCCCAGCACTTTGGGAGGCCGAGACGGGCGGATCACGAGGTCAGGAGATCGAGACCATCCTGGCTAACATGGTGAAACCCCGTCTCCACTAAAAAAATACAAAATCTAGCCGGGCGTGGTGGCGGGCGCCTGTAGTCCCAGCTACTCTGGAGGCTGAGGCAGGAGAATGGCGTAAACCCGGGAGGCGGAGCTTGCAGTGAGCTGAGATCCGGCCACTGCACTCCAGCCCGGGCCACAGAGCGAGACTCCGTCTCAAAAAAAAAAATTAAAAAAAAAAAAAAGAAAAAAGAGGAAATTAAGCTTAAAACAAGTAGAAGGATAAGAATAATTAAGATTAGAGAAGAGAGAAATGAAATGGAGACTAGAAAAACAATAGAGAACACCAATAAAATAAAAAGTTTTCTTTGAAAAGATAAACAAAATTGACAAACCTTTACCTAGACTAAGAAAAAAGATGACTCAAATTACTAAAATCAGAAATGAAAGCAAAGACATTACTACTAATTCTACAGAAATAAAAAGGATTATAAGGAATACTATGAACAATTAGGCACCAATACATTGGGTAACTTAGATGAAATGGACCAATTCCTAGAAACAAAACCTACCTAGAATGAATCATGAAAAAATTGAAAATATAAATACATCTATAACTAATAAGGAGATTGAATTAGTAATGAAAAAATATCCCAAAAAAGCAAAGCATATGGCTTCATTAGTGATTTCTATCACATTTAAAGAAAAATTAACACCTATCTTTTTCAAACATTTTCAAAAATTTGAAAACAGGAACACTTCCTAACTCTTCCTGAGGCCAATGTTGCCTAAATACCACAATCAGACAAAGATGCTACAAGGAAAAAAAAAAGTACAAACCAATATCCCTTATGAATATTGATGCAAAAATCCTTTTAAAAAATACTAGGAAACTGAATTCATCTGCATATTAAAAGGATTATATACTATGACCAAGAAGGATTTATTCCTAGAATGCATAGATGATTCCAGCATACCAAAATGAATCACTGTGGTACACCACATTAACAAAACAAAGGGATAAAACCCAAATGATCATCTCAATTGATGCAGCACAAGCATCTGACACAATTTAACATCTTTTTATGATAAAAACATTCAACAAACTAGAAATAGAAGGAACTTCCTTCAATTTTAATGTAAGTTACAGTTAACACCACACTCAATGGCAAAAGACTGAAAACTGCCGGGCGTGATGGCTCACGCCTGTAATCCCAGCACTTTGGGAGGCCGAGGCGGGCGGATCACAAGGTCAGGAGATCGAGACCACAGTGAAACCCCGTCTCTACTAAAATACAAAAAAAAAAAAAAAAAATTAGCCGGGCGTGGTGGCGGGCGCCTGTAGTCCCAGCTACTTGGAAGGCTGAGGCAGGAGAATGGCGTGAACCTGGGAGGCGGAGCTTGCAGTGAGCAGAGATCCGGCCACTGCACTCCAGCCTGGGAGACAGAGCGAGACTCCATCTCAGAAAAAAAAAGACTGAAAACCTTTCCTCTTCAAATCAGGAATAAGACAGGAATGCCGGTTTTCCCCACTTCTATTCAACATTGTATTAGGATCTCTAGACAGTACAATTAGACAATATAGATAGGCAAAAATAGAAATTCGGCTAAAGAAATAAAAGGTATCCAACTCAAAAAGAAAGAATAAAATTATCTCTGTTCACAGATGACATGATTGCATATGTAGACAACCCTAAAAATTCCACACTCAAGAAAGCTGTCACAACTAATAAACAAATTCAGCAAAGTATTAGGATAAAAAAAATCAACACATAAAATTTAGTTGCATTTCAGCTCACTAGCAGTGAACAATCTGAGAAGGAAATTAAGAAAATTTCATTTATAATAACATCAAAAAGAATGAAATACTCAGGAATTAACCAAGGAGATTAAAGGCTTATATACTGAAAATTATGAGACACTGCTGAAAGAAATCAAAGAAGACATAAATAGAAAGACATTCCATGTTCATGGATTGGAAGAGTTAATATTATTTAAATGACAATATTAGTTAGCCAAAGCAATCTACAAGTCAATGTAATTCCCACAAAATTTCAGCAACTTTTTTTTGAGATAGGGGGCCTCTCTGTCCCCCAAACTGGGTGTAGCAGCATGATGTCAGCTCACTGCAGCCTCCACCTCATGAACTCAAGTGATCCTGCCACCTCAGCATCTGCAGTAGCTGGGACCACAGCCATGTGGCACCAGGCCCAGCTAATTTGTATACTTTTTTTGGTAAAGGCAGAGTCTTGCTGTGTTTCCCAGGCTGGTCTCAAGCTCCTAGGCTCAAGCAATCCACCCACTTTGGTCTCCCAAAGTGCTGGGATTACAGGCATGAGCCACCATACCTGGCCCTAACAACCTTTTCTGCAGAAATAGAAAACTCCATCCTAAAATGTATATGGGACCTCATAGGGCCCTGAGGTTACCAAAATAGCCAAAACAATCTTGAAAAAGAAGAACAAAATTTAATGACTCACTTAATGATTTCAAAATTTATTACAAAGCTACAAAAATCAAAACAGCATGGTGCTGGCATAAAGACAGACATATAGACCAAAGGAATTGAATAGAGAGCCCAGAAATAAACCTTCATATATATGGTCAAGTGATTTTCAATAAGAAAAGTGCCAAAACCATTCAATGGGAACAGGACAGGCTTTGCAACAAATTATACTAAGAAAAAGAAAACCAGGTATCCTATACAAAAGGATAAATTTGGACCCTTACTTAACACCATATATAAAAATTAACTCAAAATGAACCAAAGACCTAAAAGTAAGACCTAAGTTGTAAAACTCTGGGAAGAAAACATAAGAAATCTTTATGACATTGCATTTGGCAATAATTTCTTGGATATGACACCAAAGACACAGTCAACAAAAGAAAAAATACACAAATTGGACTTCACCAAAATTTAAAACATTTGTGCATCAAAGGACACTATCACAGAGCAAAGAGGCAACCCAGAGAATATGAGGAAAATGTTTGCAAATTACACATCTAATAAGAGATTAACATCCAGAATATACAAGGAACTCCTACAACTCAACAACAAAAAACTATTTAAAATGGAAAAGGAACTTGAATAGACATTTATCCAAAAAAGGTATACGAATGGCCAAAAAGCACATTAAAAAATGCTCAATGTCATTAATCATTAGGGAAATGTAAATCAAAACCACAATGAAATACTACTTTGTACCCATTAGGATGGCTATCAAAAAGTCAGAAAATAGCAAATATCAATGAGGATGTGGAGAAAATGGATCCCTGGTGCATCTTTGGTAGGAATGTAAAATGGTACAGCAGCTATGGAAAACAGTCTGACGATTCCTCAAAGAATTAAGCATAGAATTTCCATATGCTCCAAAAATTCCATTACTATGTATACTATCAAGAAAATTGATAGCTGAACAGAATTATTCACAATAGTCGAAAAGCGGAAGCAACCTAAATGTTCATCAAAAGATGAATAAACAAAATGTGGTATATACACACACAATGGGAAACTCTGATACATGCTACAACATGGATCAGCCTTGAAGACATTATGCTAAATAAGCCTAACACAAAGGAAAAAATATTGTATGATTTCATTTGTAGGAAGTAACTAGAATAGTTTAATACACTGATTCAGAAATTAGAACAGTGATTACCAAGGGCTAGCAGGGGTGGAGGGTGAATGGGATGTTATTGTTAAATGGGTACAGGGTTTCAGTATGCGATGATGAAAAAGTTTTGAAGATGGATAGTGGTGATGATTGCAGAATAATGTGAATGTGCTTAATGCCACTGAACTGTCCATTCAAAAATTGTAAAACTGGTAAATTTTGTGTTATATATATATTACTGCCAGTTTAAAAAACAGGCAAAAGAAACGTATATTGTTCAGGAATTCATACTTGGTTAATGAAACTATGAATAAAAGCAAAAAGATGATCATGAAAAAAAGAAATGAAGTACTGATTCATGCTACAACATGAATGAAACTTCTATACTAAGAGATAGAAGTGAGCAGACAAAAGTTGTATGATTCCATTTATATGAAATGTCCAGAATAGGTAGGTCTATAAACAGGTTATTGCCTGATGTTAGGGAGAGGAGAATGAGTGACTGCTAATGGGTACGGTTTATTTGCAGGGTATTAAAAATATTTTAAAATTGGATAGTTGTGATAGTTGCACAATTCTGTAAATATACAAAAGACCACTAAATTTCACCCTTTTAAAGCATGAATTATATGATGGGAGGGAGGGCTCCTTAGCCCATATGCAAATTCTCCCTCTCCCTAGATTCTTTCAGGGAAAGCATTTGTCAAGTTAAAAAGAAAGTTTTGCTCTTGACCCAGTATAATTTCTAACTGCCTAATTGGAACACAGCATTTCATGGTTCTACCCAAGGTGACATATCTCTACTAATAGAGAGAGATGGCTGGCAACTTTTGAGTACCAATTTTCTCACTGAAACAACAAAATCTGAGTTCTCTCTGAGTATCCCTGATGCACGTGTTTATAATGGTGAATGGAACTCAACTGAATTGAGCCCCTCAAAAAATCTAATCCTCTGACATCCCTCCATACACTCAATTCCTGCCTCTTGAGGGTTAATTAGTTCTACCTCCTGTGTGACTGAGACTTTGGGAATTTATTTTCTTATCAAATGCTTGATCCTAAAAGGAATATACTTTTAAAGATAGCTTGGTTCTGTAATTTTCCAGAAAGACTGATTATCTGGATCCAGATATGCAGTTTTCTTTAGTGTGATGTTTTTTTTTTTTTCAATCCTGTCTGATAAGAGTCCCATTCCTTCTGCAGGATAACTTTTATGAGAATTTTATTTCATGGGACAGCTTTGAAAAACACAGGAATGCACCTTTAACAGATTACAAATCCTAGATTGAAAGAGGTAGAATAAGGTGGGATTATGAGCAATGGGTACCCTTACATTAGTTATAAATGTGTGGAGGGAAGGGGATGTGCTGTAATTTCTGAAATATAATGAGGGTGTAATTTATAATATAGAGCAATAAAGTGCACAGTAAATTGACACGAGGGACACATATGGATCAGTTAGCAGTGGTTAACTCTGAAAAGTGAGACTGAAAGAGGGATTAGGCTGGGTGCAGGGGCTCATGCCTATAATCCTAGAACTTTAAGAGGCCAAAGCAAGAGGATCACCTGAGCCCCAGAGTTCAAGACCAGCCTACACAACAGAGTGAGATCCTCATCTCTACACAAATACTTAGTGTGGTGGTGTGTGCCTGTAGCCCCAGCTACCTGGGAGGCTGAGGGGGGAAGTTCGTTTGAGCTGGGAAAGTCGAGGCTGCAGTGAGCTATGATTGAGCCACTGCACTCCAGCCTGGATGACTGAGTGAGACCCTGTCTCAGAAAAAAAAGCAAAAACCAAAACAGAGAAGAAAGGGGGCTTCAAATTTTACTCCCTAAACTACTATAAGTATTTGTTTAATATAAGGGAAACTCCCAGATAAGCAAAAGAAAAGCAAGATAAATTAGTTTAAACAATAGATAAAAATTATTGGCTCATGTAACTGTAATAGCAAAGGTAGGGTAGACTTTACCTGTGGTTTCATCGGGTTCTGACTCCATTTTTTCTTAAGTCTTTTGAATCTGCCCTCTTCAAGCAGTGGCCTCACCTTTGGATGGCGCCTGTCATTAGAGTAAAATAACTGCAGCAGTGTCCAGACTAATACCCACACCCACGCTATCCCCCAGTCACTGAAACAAAGTCCTAGGCTTTACTTTGTTTGAATCACCTGCTCACTCATGAGCTAATCTATGTGGCAAAGAAGAGGAGATGAAACCAATTGTCTTAGGTCAATCAAGGCTCACCCCTGGTTAGCCCCACCCAACACCAGCTGTTGGGAAGTAAAAGGTGGAGTTGATTCAATACCCACTGAAGCTCCTGCTCCAATCTGTATTTTTACTTGGGCCCTCCCAATCTTATCTGCTTAGGAAAACTGAGGCACTGTTGAAATTGTGGAGCCCTTATAAATTCAGATATTTGTGCCAAGTCTATGCTTACACATCCTAATGCAAGCCCTGTCTCTTCCTGTTGCTGCAAGCAAAGTTCCCAGAATCTCATGCCAAGCCCTTGTTTGAATGATCCTGAGTTTACTACAACAGTTTACTATAATTTCTTGCTCTTATACTAGCTAGATTTAGCTAATTGAACCGAAAAAAGAAAATATGCTCAAGCTAATAGTTTAAAGCCAGACTCCATAAAGAGTTTATTATCCCTTTGCAAAATAAGGAAGTCCCTGCAGACTTCAGGCTGTATGTGGGAGGCAGAACACTCTGATTCAGGAAATTTCACCAAGACTGACAAGAGTGAGGCCCGTCCAGCAATGTTGCATAATAATAAAAACTTTGGGCCACAATACTCCCCCTAATTGGCTCCACTTCCACTGGTCCCAAACCTGCTCTCAGAGACTCTGCCCATGATGCTTCTGCTATTCATGACATTCAGCCTGTCCCTGCCCCACCTCCTCACCAAGTCTCCAAGACTTAAGAACTGCACATACACTCCACTACACCACTGATGCCACTCCCTGACGTACCTGCTCAAAGATTTTTCATCAGTCCTTCCTAGGGCAGCTTCATCCTCCCAATTCCCATCACCCTTGAAGTCTAGGCCAGCCCCACCTTCTCCATGAAGATCTCCCCCACATGAACAACCCATGTAGATTTCTGCTAAATCTGAACTATAATATCTGGAGTAGAGGCTATTAAACAATGCCTCAAATATTGCTCTGGGCCAGGCACTGTGGTTGGTGCTGGAAATGGAGCAATATTTCTGATTCTGTCTTGTTCCCCACCTCTGTCAAGTTTGCAATTTGACTGGAGACTCCAGTGGAGGTTTTTGGTTTTTAGGATAAAGACGCCAGTCTTCTTTTCTGCTTTCCAATCAGTTCCCAGCACAGGACGCTGGTGTTGCCTCATTCTCACCTGTGTCCTCACTGGTAATTTCCATGTTCTTGCCTTTTCTGACCCTTTTTATGACATAAATACAAAACTTGAGCAGTACCTTGTTCCTTCAGGGCCCTGTTAGGTGACTAGGTCAATTTGTAAACCAGGAATTATAATAAATTGTGTGTGTTAGTCTTCTTAAAATGCTTTAGCTCGAAGAAATCAGTCATATAAGGTACAAAGCAAGGCCATGGGGGTTGCTATGAGGAGGTACAGGGGATGGTTTAGCGTCTTCTGACCACACAATTGTTGGAAGGGTAAAATAATAAGTTATAACCACTTATGTTTTTACTGCATCGTGTAAACATGCTTTCTTTCCCATGGATTATACCACCTTGTAAGGTAGGCAGTATTATTCTTCCCGTCAAAAGGTCGGTTCCATGAGAACAAGGATTTTTATGTTTTGCTCACTGTTATATTTCCAGCATCTAGAACAATGCCTGACACATAAAACATCAATGAATATTTGGTGGGTGCACAGACGAATGAATGATCAAACATTCTATAGGAAGAAGAGTTAGGGTCCAGATAGACTAAGTGATGAGTCAAATGGCTAACTCAGTTTTAACCCAATAGATGCCTGGAAAAGGGACACAAAAACACAATTTTCCAGAGAATAGTCAAAGGTGTACTAAGAAAAACTGTTAAATCTTATTAGCTGTCAAAAAATTTATAAAACAGAGACTTGTGTTATGGACCAGGTCTATCTTTGTAAAAGTCCCAGGTGCACTTGAAAAGAATTTGTATTTTATAGTTGTTAAGTACAATGTCCTATAAATAATAATTAGGACAAGTTGGTTGATACTGTCGTTCCAGTCTTCCATATCATTACTGATTTTTGTCTATTTCTAGTATTTGCTAACAGAGAGATGTTGAAATCTCCAAATATAAATATAAATTTGTCTGTTTTCTCCATCTATTTTTATTTTACATATTTTGGAGCTTTGTTATTAAGTACATACACTTTTAGTATTTTTGTGTCTTGGCTGACCATCATGGAATGTGCCTCTTTAATTCTAGTCATGTTCCTTATCTTGAAATCTACATTCTTGACATTATTATAGGCACACTAATTTGCATAGTAGACCTTTTTAACCATTCTTTTACTTTTAACCTATCTGTATCTTTATATTTAAAGTATATCTCTTAAAAGCAGCATATAGTTGTCTTGCTTTAAAAAAAAAAAAAGCCTTATAATCTCCTCTTTTTAATTAAAGTGTAGTCTTTGTTTTGTTTTGTTTTGTTGAGACAGAGTCTCGTTCTGTCACAAGGCTGGAGTTCAGTGGCGTGATCTCAGCTCACTGCAACCTCCACCTCCCAGGTTCAATCGATTCCCCTGCCTCAGCCTCCTGAGTAGCTGGGACTACAGGCACACGCTGCCACGCCCAGCTAATTTTTGTATTTTTAGTAGAGACGGGGTTTCACCATGTCGGCCAGGATGGTCTCCATCTCCTGACCTCATGATCCACCCACCTCAGCCTCCCAAAATGCTGGGATTACAGGCCTGAGCTACCATGCCCGGCCTACTTAAAGTTTAATCCATTAATGTTTGTAGTGGACTGAATAATGTACCCTTGAAATTTATGTTTTCCCAGAACCTCAGAATGTGACCTTATTTGAAAATTGGTTTTTGCAAATATTAGTTAAGATGAGGTCATCCTAGATTAAAACAGACCCTAAACCTAATCCAATTATAAGAGGAAAGGATACACAAAGATACACAGAGGTAAGAATGCTATGTGAACACAAAGGTAAGGATTAAAGTGACGTAGCTACAGGCCAAGGAGTACTAAGAATTGCTGGTAATAACCAGAAGCTAGAGGTATGAAACAGATTCTCCCTCAGAGCCTCCAGAAGGAATTAATACTGCCCAACACCTTAATTTTGTACTCTGGCCACCTAAACTATAAGAGAATAAATTCTGTTGTTTTAAGCCACCTAGTTTGTGGTAATTTGTGTCAGTCCTAGGAAACTAATATATTTATTGTAATCATTGATATGATTGTGTTCATGTCTAATGAAATGATTAATTTCATATGTCAACTTGACTAGGTCAGTGGATGCCCAGATTGCTGGTAAAACATGACTACTGTATCTGTGAGGGTGTTTCCAGAAGAGATTAGCATTCGAGTTGGTAGATTAAGTAAAGAAGATCTCCCTCACCAGTGTGGACAGCTATCACCCAAACCATTAAGGACCCACCCAAATAAAACAAAAAGGAGGAGAAAGGTAGAATTTGCTCTCTTCTTGAGTTAGACATCCATTTTCTCCTTCCCTTGGACATCAGAGCTCCTAGTTCTCGAAACTTTGAACTCTGGGACTTACACCAGCATTCCTACCTTCTCCCCTACATCCCACCTTCCAGTGCTCAGGCCGTGGAGCAAAAGTTACACCATCAGCTCCCCTCAATTATACCATCAGCTTTCCTAGTTCTCCAACTTGCTGATGGCATATCAAGAGATTTCTCAGCCTCCTTTTGTGTGAATGAATTCCAAAGATACATCTCCTCTTATATGTCTCTATATATTCTATTGGTTCTGTTATTCTATTAGAATGATGACTAATACATCTACCATGGTGATTTTTGATTCCCTATTTCCCTTGTGTTATTTATTTTTCTTCCTTTTCCATCTTTTAAAATGTTAAATTAATATAGCAATTTTTTTGTATTTCAAATTATTTCCTCTGTTGGTTTTTTCATCAGTATTTCTTTGTTGTATATATTAAAGTGGTTGCTGTGAAGATTATATTATAATATGGCTCTTTAACTTATCACAGTCAACCCAGAATTAACATTATACCACTCTACAAATAATGAATAAATTTTTTTTTTTTTTTTTTTTTTTTTTTTTTTTGAGATAGATCACTCTGTTGCCCAGGCTGGAGTGCAATAGTGAGATCTTGGCTCACTGCAACCTCCACCTCCCAGGTTCAAGCGATTCTCCTGCCTCAGCCTCCCAAGTAGCTGGGATTGCAGGCATCCACCGCCACGCCCAGCTAATTTTTGTATTTTTAGTAGAGATGGGGTTTTACCATGTTGGCCAGGCTGGTCTCAAACTCCTGACCTCATGATCCACCCACCTTGGCCTCCCAAAGTGCTGGGAATACAGGCATGAGCTACCATGCCTGACCATAATGAACGAATCTGAAAGCAGTATTATTTCAGTAGCTCCTCTTTTATCTTTTGTGCCACCAGTTTCCACAGTTTCCTCTCCCTCAAGCCTTCCATTTTCCCTTCCCATTTTGTTTTCTCATCTTTCTCAATGCCAAATGATCTCATCATGAGGCCAGGCTTTCACCCCATCTTACAGACTACAGCATATCTGTTAATGTTGGATTTTCCCATAAAGTAATGATACAGACAGAAGATAAAATTATTTAGGCAGATGCTGGGGGCAAGAGAGTCCTCAGCAGAATTTCCCTTGTAACAAAAAGCAGCCTAAGAAATCATATCTTTTTTTTTTTTTTGAGACGGAGTCTCGCTCTGTCGCCCAGGCTGGAGTGCAGTGGCCGGATCTCAGCTCACTGCAAGCTCCGCCTCCCAGGTTCACGCCATTCTCCTGCCTCAGCCTCCTGAGTAGCTGGGACTACAGGTGCCCGCCACCTCGCCTGGCTAGTTTTTGTTTGTTTGTTTGTTTGTTTTGTATTTTTTAGTAGAGACGGGGTTTCACCGTGTTAGCCAGGATGGTCTCGATCTCTTGACCTCGTGATAGAAATCATATCTTTTCTAACCAAGAGCAGCCTGAAAGACCAAGCTGCAAACATAGATAAGAAAGCTGGAAGCTTGCACAGGGGCATACCGACAGCAGTGCCAATAGAAAGGGTCTACTTGGGGCCAGGCATGTCCACCATGGAAGCTCCACTTTCCCTTTTTTGTTAGCACATGTATGGTAAGAAAGAACTGGGCAATATGGAGAAGCTCAGGCTGAGAACCCACCTGCATAATAAAAGATTGGGGTGGAGGCTGCCAGAGATTCACACCCTATGCAGATGGCACACCTGGTCCTGACCTGGTTTTCACACCGTATATGGATCAGATACCACCTCCTCACTAGCTTATCTATAAAAATGCCTGCATTTCACCACAGATCAACAACGCATTTTTCCAAAACCCCTCTCTGTAGCAGAGAGCTATTCTCTTTCTTTCGCCTATTACATTTCTGCTCTTAACCTTACTCTTTGTGTGTCTGCATCCTTGATCTCCATGACCGTGAGACAATGAACCTCGGTTATCACCCCAGACAACGAGGCTGCTTCAGTAACTGAGAATTCATTTAAGAGTTGATCTGTTTAGAGAAAATGATGCACTCATTATGACAGCATCACCAACACTCAGATTGATGGATCTGGGAAGAAATGGATGAAATGGTCCAATGAAGGCTACAAGTGACAGAAAAGAATGCTGTGATTAGGCCAGTAGAGGGATGAGTTCTGTGAGCTGTGGCTGACCAGGTAGGCCTGAGGTCACAGGACCTCCTGAGCCTCCCTCAGAAGGAGCTTGGAGTTTATCCTGATTGAGATGAGGGGGAAAAAAAATACTAGAGGAAACGAAGTCGGGGAGTGACATGGCGTGACTGTCATTTTAAGAAGATCCCTCCGGCTGAGCTGTGAAAGGCCTGGCCTGTAGGACAGTGAGAATGGAAACAGGCAGGCCAGTTAATAGGCAGGTGCCATTATCCAGGAAGAGGGGTTGGGAAAGATTGATTTCCCTGAACTTCCCGGAAAGACTGTTTTAAAACTCCATTTCTCTGACTCAGTAAGTGTATTTAATAAGGGAGCAGCCTCAGACCATGAGGTGAAAGACGAAATGGCTTGCCTGCACCACAGCTGCAGAGCCAGCTGTCAGATGTAATAAACTGCATTTACCTGAAGAGCTGGGGAAAGTGGCAGCAGAGATCAGCCGCTTGGAACGGCTCATTCCCTCCACCCACGGACCCCTCCAATTGACTTGGGCATGCTAAAGTGAAGGAGGCCAAATGTTATGGATTCTACTGGTTGCCTTGGCAATAGCTTATTCCACCTTTTCTAAAGTTGAGGAAATCCTCTTCCAAGTTGAAAAAGCAATCCTTGAAGCATTTGGCAAGACGCAAACTGTTACAAAGGCAGTAGGTTAGCTTTTAATGTGTGTTTGAAGGAAAAAATCTGCCCTTTTTAAGGTCTGCTGACTTCTTTTTGAATGTCAAAACAGGTAGCCCCAGGCATTTTCCTTTCAGGAACTCTCTTCAGGGGCTTTGCCTCACAGCAGATGTGGGGGATCTGGTGGGGGCAGCGCCGAGGGAATAAGGAGTGATTAAGGCAGTCTGCGGGAAGTAACCTGGCAGAAATAGTCCTGCCATTCAAGACCCTTCTCCTCCCAGCACAGCAATCAACAGGCCCTCCTGTCAGCATCTGCCTACCCCACTGTATCTGAGTGGAGAGGATATTAGCACCCGCCTCTTACTAGCAAGAGGGGACTGAACCCATGCCTTGCTGCTTGTAGATTTAGGATGTGCTGGAGGGGCGCAGTGGCTCACACCTGTAATCCCAGCACTCTGGGAGTCTGAGCTGGGTGGATCACAAGGTCAAGAGATTGAGACCATCCTGGCCAACATGGTGAAACCCCATCTCTACTAAAATACACAAATTAGCTGGGCGTGGTGGCTCGTGCCTGTAGTCCCAGGTACTCAGGAGGCTGAGGCAGGAGAATCGCTTGAACCCGCGAGGTGGAGGTTGCAGTGAGCCGAGACTGTGCCACTGCACTCCAGCATGGGGACAGAGCGAGACAACGTCTCAGGGAAAAAAGATTTATGATGTGGTAAAAACAAACCACCACCAATTACAAAATATTTGAGAACCTGTTATGCAACTGTCACTGTGATATGTGCTGGAGATAGAGTGGCTGACAACAGAAGTATTTGTGTCTGCTCTCAGGGAGCTTACCTTCCAATAAAAAGAATCAGAAGAGAAAAATTTCCTCAGAAATGATTTTGCAAGGACCCTGTTCTTAACCCCGCTCCTCCCTGCAGATGGAGCCACAGTGTCATGCTCTCCTCCTACTCATTTGTGGGGGTTGTATCCTGATCTTCATGTCCCTAAACACTAGCTGGGCCATTGCCTTACATAAACTGTTTGCCCAGAACCAGAAAGCGACTGTCTACCTGACGTATGCCTTCCTGCCGGATTTACTCTCCAGAGTGCGAATACTTGCCCAACTGCCCTCCAAGTTTTCCAGGCCCTTTGGCCCATCTGAGTGCCCTTTGAACTAATCTAAATTTTCCCATGTCTATCCCACCAGTATCTGCCTGGCTATAATGAAGCTCAGGCCCCAGTATGCTTCCTGCTTGAGGCTACCTTAAAGTAGTTCTGGCCCTTGAATATGGTTTATCTGCATGAGGCCATCTACCTCTTTTTTTCTTTCCCTTTGATTACTAAAATAAAAATAAAAATTAATTTGTCTAGAATTTTCTTTCTCAACAATATTTCTTTCCCTAATTGCAACTTGAATCTGCACCATCACATCCCAGGGCAGTGGATATCAAATCTGGCTACACATGAGAATTACCTGGTGCTTTTATCCTACCCTAGACAAATTCAGAATTTCTGGAGGTAGGACCATGGCATCCGCATTTTTTAAAAGCTCCCCATGGGGCCAGACACAGTGGCTCACACCTGTAATCCCAACATTTTGGGAGACCAAGGCAGGTAAATCACTTGAGGCCATGAGTTTGAGACCAACCTGGTCAACATGGCAAAACCCTGTCTCTACTATTAGAGATGGATAATTGCTATTATAAGTAATGGCAAGACCACAATTACTTATGCATCAACCTAATAAAAAATGCAAAAAAATTAGCCGGGTGTGGTGGTATATGCCTGTAATCCCAGCTACTAGGGAGACAAAGACATGAGAAACGCTTGAACCCAGGAGGCGGAGGTTGCAGTGAGCCAAGATCTGTGTCATAAGACTGTCTCAAAAAAAAAAAAAAAAAAAAAAAACCTCCTCGTGGGATCTACCATTCATTCTGGCTTGACAATCACTTCCTGAGGAGTCCATATCCCAGTTGAGATGTGTGAAGGGCGAGGGCTAGCAGAAATGCCATCAGGGACAATCTGCGGATTGCAAAGGTAAGGACAGTCCAGGACAAAAGTTAACCAGCAAAATAAACCATAAACCAGAGCCTGATTGCCTTAGAGGAAACATACACTGCTTTGGTCTGATACTGATTTCTTTTTGGCAAAGTTTTTGTAGAAATCCAAGTCTGGGGAATTCTTGAGTTCTATACTCAGAAGTTCTATACTCAGGAATTCTTGAGTTCTATACTCAGAAGACACGTAAGATTAACCATCACTGATTGGGCGCAGTGGCTCACACCTGTAATCCCAGCACTTTGGGAGGCCGAGGTGGGTGGATCATCTGAGGTCAGGAGTTCGAGACCAGCCTGGCCAATATAGTGAAACTCTGACACTACTAATAGCCAGGCGTGATGGCAGGCACCTGTAATCCCAGCTACTTGGGAGGCTGAGGCAGGAGAATCACTTGAACCCAGGAGGTGGAGGTTGCAGTGAGACGAGATTGTGCCATCGCACTCCAGCCTGGGCAACAAGAGTGAAACTCCGTCTCAAAAAAAAAAAGATAAACCATCACAAATGTGTATTGGAATCAGACCAACCTGCATTTGAATCCCAATTTTGCCACTTAATAGTTGTTTAATTCTCTGAGCCTTCTTTCATGTGTAAAATAGAAATAATAATACAAATCTTGCAGGATTCTTATAAGAATTAAATTCCAAAATATATGTAAAATGTCCGATACATAAGTGCTACCATATGGTAGTCATTTTTATGATCTTCACTTATAAATTCCTCTTCTGGTACTCTACACTCAGGAAATAACCTGAAATATGAAAAAATTTTATGATCAAAGAAGTTTTTTACTTTTTTAAATGTTTTAATTTTAAGTTTTCTTTTCTTTTCTTTTAAAGATGGGGCCTCACCCTGTCACCCAGGCTGGAGTGCAGTGGCATGATCACTCCTGGCTCAAGCGTTTCTCCCACCTCAGCCTCTCGAGTAACTAGGACCACAGGAGTGTATCAACATGCTTGGCTCATACTATTTATAATATGAAAAATGCCCAACCATAGAAGAATTGCTAAAGAAACTACAGCTGGAGAGAATATTAAGCAGCCATTAAAACTGATTATTGCAAAGTATCTTTAACACTATATGAAAATATTCATGTCATACAAAGTAATAAAAGCAGGACACAAACATTTTATACATTGTATTTGTTTGACTATGGTAAAAAAAAAAAGGACAATAAAATATTTCAAAAGAAAATATTACAAAATATTAAGTTTTTTTTTTTGAGACAGAGTCTTGCTCTGTCACTCAGGCTGGAGTGCAATGGCACAATCTCAGCTCACTGCAACCTCCACCTCCCGGTTCAAGCGATTCTCCTGCCTCAGCCCCCTGAGGGCTGGGATTACAGGCACCTGCCACTACGCCTGGCTAATTTTTGTATTTTTAGTAGAGACAGAGTTTCACCATGTTGGTCAGGCAGGTCTTGAGCTCCCAATCAGGTGATCTGCCCGCTTTGGCCTCCCAAAAGTGCTGGGATTACAGGCGTGAGCCACCGCACCTGGCCCAAAATATTAAGTTTTACAATTGCGTTTTCCTTTCTGTATTTTCCAATGCAACAATGACTTTGTATGTTTTAATAATTGGGGAAAATTAAAACAATTGTTTTGGCCATGGAATACTATGCAGCCATAAGAAGGGATGAGATCATGTCCTTTGCAGTGACATGGATGGAGCTGGAAGCCATCATCCTCAGCAAACTAACACAGGAACAAAAGACTAAACACTGCATGTTGTCACTTATAAGTAGGAGCAGAACAAAGAGAACACATACATACTCGGCAGGGGAACAACACAAACTGGGGCCTGTCAGTGGGGGGTAAGAGGGGAGAACATCCGGAAGAATAGCTAATGGATGCTGGGCTTAATACGTAGGTGATGGGTTGGCCTGTGCGGCAAACCACCATGGCACACATTTACCTATATGACAAACCTGCACATCCTGCATATGTACCTCAGGACTTAAAAGTTGAAGAAGAAAAAAATAAAATAATTGGTTTTGAACACATACAGCCTCAGATTGCCCTTAGTGATGACCTCCGTTTGTCAGGGTTGCAGTGTGCTGACTGGGCACACCCTCTCCCTCCAGCTGGCCCTGAGCTGCCCACAGGGAGACCAGGTAGGCATACCCCAGGCTGGCTGCCAGCAGTTTTTGTATGGTTTCTAGCCAGGCTGCCCCATGGAAATGTTCCAAATATTTTTTCATCAGTTGGCTCCCTCAAAGAGTGAGACCCGCATTTCCAACATGGCAGCCTAAATAATATAAGCTCCATTTTCTTGATTTATGGAGAAAAAGTGAAAGGGTGTCCATGGACATTAGGGCAGTCTCCTGTTTCCTAGCCTTGGAGGTAGAGTTAATACATAGAAGCATGATATGCAAATTCCCTGGTAAGACGTGCTTCACAGTGCTACAGATCTAATTAGTCTGACTAAGAGGGACACTTAGCTAAAATTATCAAACCTTCCAGACAACAAAGGGTTGGCTGACCAGAAACCAGCACCCAAGAACCAAGATAATTCCTTGCATTGCCTCAGTTCATGAGCTACCTGCGTGATTAGAAAAATAAGTTACTCACCACAAAAATCACAGAGTAAGAGACAGGAAAGAAGAGGAAAGTTGTCTTCTCCCTGCAACCAAATATGCATAGATAAAGGAGAAGTTAGGTTCAAAATGTTGTCAGTGTGACAAAAGCTGAATTTCTGCTTGGGATGGAAGATCAGGAAATGATTTTTGCAGTTTATTAATAATTTAATCATAGTCTTTGCAGCTGCCATCATGAATGAGTAATATCCTTTCCGACAGACACAGGCGTGAAGTCAAAGAGAAATGTATAAGCAGATACCATGGGCATCACAGGCCTCTGCCTTAGAGATCTCTGCATAAGACAGCAGCAGTATAATTTTCAGCAATAGGCTGGCTGGACATGTCTGCGTGATGCTGCTGCAGGTGAGTGAATGTTCCTGAATTCAGGTGCAATGGGAAAGCATAAATTTCCTTGGCATTTCCCATTTTCCCCACAGCAGCCTCTTCCTCATTTATGTATCTCTTCTTTCATCTTCTCTCCTCCCCTTCAAACATATTCCTCCACCCTGGATTGCATTGCTGTAGTTCCTGCCAAGCCTTGGCTAGATAAGAGGTTAACTAATAAAAGCATAGGGTGTGCCCAGCTCCCCTGCAGAGGCATTCACTAATAATGAGAGGGTTCTTTGTGGAGGAAGAAAAAAAACACTTTTTTCCATTATGAAAGGTAGCTGTTAATATTTTAGTATAATTCCTTTCAGTCTTTACTCTGTGCATAATTTTTGTTTGGACTTTTGAGTATAGCTGAGATGACATTGTATGTATGATTATAAAGCCTACTATGTTTTCACGTAACAAGCATTTCTCCAAATTATTATAGACTCATAGGAAGGATCATTTTTTTAGGGTACATGTAATATTCCACTCAGCTGATGGGCCATAATTTACTGAACTCTTTCTCTATTGTCATAATTCCTCTTAAGGGAGGAATTGTTGTAAACTTAGATGCTTTTTAAGTCCTAAAGTAACAATAATTGCTCTATTACTATATAATAGTAATAATAATTGAATACTCACTACATGCCAGATATTCTAAACATTCTTTATTAACTCATTTAATCTTCACAGCAAATGTTAAAACAAGAGTACTATTAATTTTACTATCATGCGGTAGGTAACAGTTTGCAAACCTGTGAAATGAAGGCATGTTCCAGAGAACAAACGGAGGTTTCCAGTTTTATAGCAAAAGTTCCTGCCCAGATGTCCAATCAAGTCTGTTTATGCAAATAAAAGCTGCAAACTTGCCTAGTTTCCATTGATTGGCACAGCTGAGTTCTGGTTGGTCAATACAACTGATCCTTGATTGGCTGATATAGCTGAGCCCTGATTGGTTGGCTCTGGTGAGCTCTGAAAGTCCCAAAGTTAAGCAGAGGTGGGATTTTCTGGAAATTCAGAGTATGGCCATGTGGCTTTATTTTTAAATTTAGGCCTACTTAGCCTCCTGGGCTCCGTCTTGAAGGACTGGCTTAGCCGCCCAGGATCCATCTCGAAGGACGTTTTTAGGTTCACATTTTTTCACAGTGTAGAGATGGCAAGGAACTTGCTGAAGCTCCCAGCTAGGAAGTAGGAGAGCACAGCTTTTGAATCCATGCATTTTGGCTCCAGCACTTGCGTTCTGAAGTACAAGATGAATGATAAGAGGCAAGGGTCCAAGTGTGAGCTGGAGTCACAAGTTCAAAGTCCAAGAACAAGAGCAGAACTGCTTAGCATGAGACAAGGAGAGGAACTCTGTTGTTAAAAGAGTTCAACAACAGGAGGGGAGGTAGAAAATGAAGGAAAAGAGAGAAGAATCAAATGATGATGGGGAAAGGACCAAGAGAAGAACTTGACAGTGGTGGGAAGCCAAAAATAGGACTTTAGAGAAAATCTGTCTAAAGCAGATTTTTAATAATAGCTTTATTGAGGTATAATTGACATAAAGTAAACTACATTTGAAGTATACAATAAGTTGAAACTATCGCCACAATCAAGATAGTACAAATGTCCATCACCCTAAAGTTTGTGTTCCTTGTAAGCTCCCAATCCAATCTCTGCCTAGCCAAGCAACCACATCTTCTTTCTGTCATTATAAATTGACTTGCATTTTCTAGAACTGTGTATCTACATATGGAATCATATACTATATACTCCCTTTCTGTCTGGTATATTTCACTCTGTAGTTATTTTGAGATTCATTTATGTTTTAATATGTATAAATAGTTTATTCCTTTTAATGCTGAGAAGTGTTTCATTATATGAATATGTCAAAAATCTGTGTATCTGTTCACCTGTTGATGGATATTTGGTTTGTTTCTAGTTTGGGGCTATTACAATAAAACTGCTCTGAACATTCCTGTTCAAGTCTTTGTATGAACATCTGTTTTCATTCCACTAGGAACAGAATTACTGAGTTATATTTTTTGTTGAACTCTGAAACTGTTTTCCAAAGTGGTCATTCCAGCAGCATATAAGAATTCCAATTCCTCAGTATCCTCACCAATACTTGATACTGTCAGTCTTTTTAATCTTAAATATTCTAAAGATGTGTAGTAGCATCTCATTGTGATTTTAATTTGCATTTTCCTGATGACAAATGATGTTGGGCATTTTTTCATGTGCTTGTTTACCATCCATATCTCTTTCTTGATGAAGTGTCCATTAAAATATTTTCCCCATTTTTCTTATTGAGTTGTTTTATTGAGTTTGGGAGTTATTTATATATTTGGATATAAATACTTTATCAGATATGTGAGATGCAAATGTTTTTCCAGTCTGTGGCTTGACTTTTCATTCCATTAACAGTGTCTTTCAGGCCGGGCGCGGTGGCTCAAGCCTGTAATCCCAGCACTTTGGGAGGCCGAGACGGGCGGATCACGAGGTCAGGAGATCGAGACCATCCTGGCTAATACGGTGAAACCCCGTCTCTACTAAAAAATACAAAAAAAACCAGCCGGGCGACGAGGCGGGCGCCTGTAGTCCCAGCTACTCGGGAGGCTGAGACAGGAGAATGGCGTCAACCCGGGAGGCGGAGCTTGCAGTGAGCTGAGAGCCGGCCACTGCACTCCAGCCTGGGCGGCAGAGCAAGACTCCGTCTCAAAAAAAAACAAACAAACAAACAAACAAACAAAAAAAACAGTGTCTTTCAAAAAAGCTGAAGTTCTTAATTTTGATTAAGTCCAATTTATCAATTTTTTCTTTTATGGATTATGCATTTGGTGTCATA
Source organism: Rhinopithecus bieti (assembly GCF_001698545.2). NCBI lineage: Eukaryota > Metazoa > Chordata > Mammalia > Primates > Cercopithecidae > Rhinopithecus > Rhinopithecus bieti. The sequence continues at coordinate 8,487,683 of NW_016807677.1, forward strand.
GCTAAAAAATCTTTGCCTAATGCAAGGTCACGAAGATATTCTATCTTTTGTTCCAGAAGTTTTATACTTATAGGCTTTACACTTAGATCCATGATCAGTTTTTAGTTCATGAGCAAGTATGGATCAAAGATGATGTTTCAGCATATGGATAACCATCATTCCAGCACCATTTGTTGAAAAACTATCCTCCTTACACTGAATTGCCTTTGTAATGTTGCCAAAATCAATTGACCATATATGCGTGGTCAATAGAACTCTCTGTTCTGTTCTATTTATCCATACATCTATCTTTACACCAGTATCACACTGTCTTGATTATAGATTTGTAAAGTCTTCAATGAAGGTAGTGTAAGTCCTCAAACTTCGTTCTTCCCCTCAAATTTGTTTTGGTTGTTCTAATTCCTTTGCATTTCCCTACCCATGCCAATTTCTACCAAAAAAAAAAGTGTGTTAGAATTTTCATTCAGAGTATGTTAAATCCATAAATTAATTTAAGGAAATTTGGCATCTTAACAATATTGCATCCTCCAATCCACAAAATTGGTATATCTCTCCATAAAAGGGATTTTTTAAAATGTTATCTGGCATGTGCTGATTTCAGTAGCAGTCATCTGCAAAGTTTTAAAGTAATAAATGTGTGCTTGTAAACGTGCTTTAGTTGTGTGTTTGTTTAAACACTATTGAAAGGGTTGCTGTTTGCTGACGATACGATTGTATCCTAAAAAGTCCTAAAGACTCCTCCAAAAAGCTCCTAGAACTAACAAAATAATTCAGCAAAGTTTCCAGATACAAAATTAATGTACACACATCAGTAGCTGTGCTATGCACTAACAGCAACCAAGATGAGAATCAAATCAAGAACTCAACCTCTTTTGCAGCGGCTGCACAAAAAAAAAAAAAAAAAAAAAAAAAAAAAAACAAACCCTTTTTTGGGGGGGCAAAAAAAAAAAAAAAAAAAAAAAAAAAAAAAAACTTAGAAATATACCTAACCAAGGAGGTGAAAACTACAAAACACTGCTGAAAGAAATCATAGATGACACAAACAAATGGAAACACATCCCATGCTCATGAATGGGTAGAATCAACATTGTGCAGATGACCATACTGCCAAAAGCAATCTACAAATACAATTCAATTCCCATGAAAATACCACCATCACTCTTCACAGAACTAAAACAAACAAAAAAAATCCTAAAATTCATATGAATCCAAAAAAGACCCCACATAGCCAAAGCAAGACTAAGTAGAAAACAAATCTGGAGGCATCACATTACCTGATTTCAAACTATACTATAAGGTCATAGTCACCAAAACAGCATGGTACTCACATAAAAATAAGCACATAGACCAATGAAACAGAATAGATAACCCAGAAATAAACCCATATACTTACAGCCAACTGATCTTTGACAAAGCAAACAAAAAACATAAAGTGGGGAAAGGACACCCTATATAACAAATGGTGCTGGGATAATTGGCAAACGACATGTAGGAGAATAAAACTGAATCCTCATCTCTCACCTTATACAAAAATCAACTCAAGATGGATCAGGGACTTAAATCTTAGACCTGAAACTACAAAAATTCTAGAAGATAATATTGGAAAGTGCCAAGTTTCATGTTTTGAGCATCATGGTAAGGACTAAAGCCACCTGTGTAGAGCTAAGAGCAGAGGGCTCATGGGAAGGCAAGTCCCTAAGAATCAGTAGAAATTTGGCAGTGGACCTCTATGGGCAGTAAAACTGATGGTTCAGGAGAGACACTCTCTAGATCTCAGGGGCCAGAAGATGACAGCTGAGTCATAGACTGAGAGCCCCTTCTCGGAAAGAGAAATCCCCATTAGCCATGCCACCTTGGATCTGTCCCTAGTGCGATAAAAGCACAACCATAGCACTTCAGAAAATCTGCCCACCCCTACTCCACATGATATAAGGCTCCAGAGCACTGGATTGCAATTTGTTGTCCTAGCAACTAATGATACACATGCACTCAACCACCTTACAATCATATGCAGGTTTGGAAGATTGCAGATGTGTTTAGGGAGTCTCTCTCTCTTTTCCTTTTCTTTCTACTTTTATCTTTCCTTTTATCTCTCTCTTCTGCTTTTCTCTCTTCGTCTTTCTTTCCTCCCTCACTCTCTCTTTCCTTCTTTTTAAATTTAAGTCCTCTTTTGATAAATATAAAAATCTTACATCTCCCTAACCATCCTCCCTTTGAGAATCTGGTATGCCCTTGGAAGGTGTGTGTCTCGGCCGGGCGTGGTGGCTCACACCTGTAATTCCAACACTTTGGGAGGCCGAGGCGAGTGGATCACCCAAAGTCAGGAGTTTGAGACCAGCCTGGACAACATGGAGAAACCCAATCTCTAGTAAAAATACAAAAATTAGCCAGGCACGGTGGCATGCATCTGTAATTGCAGACGGGAGACTGAAGCAGGAGAATCGTTACTCGGGTGGCTGAGGCAGGAAAACCGTTTGAACCCAGGAGGTGGAGGTTGCAGTGAGCTGAGATCGTGCCATTGCACTCCAGCCTGGGCAACAAGAGCAAAATTTCATTTCAAAAGAAAAGAGAGAGAGAGAGAGAGGGAGAGAGGTGTGTGTCTCTCACCTCACTTCTCCCTTGTCATTCACACTAAGCTGATGTACCAGGTGGAAAGTTCGCCTAGCTCTACTTGTTTCCCAAGCTGTAGAGAAAACTGTTGACTTCTGAGGGTTGCTAAATGTTTCCCTGTTTGTCCATTTTTGTTGTTGTTGTTGCTGTTTTTTTTTTTTTTTTTTAACATGGCAAGACTCAATCTCACAGTTTCTGGATCAGTCAGGGTAAGGGTTGGAATTGTTCATAGGACAAGGATTCTATTTTATTTTTCAGTAGCTTCCTTGCTGAGAAACTTTCAGTAGCTACTACCTTTCTTGTGTCCATTAGGAACCGAGCAACAGGATAACAAAACGCGTCCTCCAGCTGGGACTTGGACTCTACCTCGACAAAGGAATAAAATGAGCGTATCAACTACAACCAGCAAACGAGAACTATCTTAGCTTACTGTCATAGTCCTTGCTTCTAGGAATGACTCTGGTTGTTTTCAAAAGCATTCTTCTTGCCCAGAGCCCTGTGAAGAATAACTTCCTTGAGGACTAAGGTGCTGTTGTTCTCTGACAGTCCTCTTGCCTGGCTTTAACCTATTCAACATTTTCATCAGTGAGTTGCTGGAAAACACAGAAAATCATGGAATTATGATAGCCAGAGAGGATCAGTACTTACCAGGTATTTCATGTTTTCCAACCTGTACTTACCAGCCTCCCCTGAAGTTAGGTTGGGGTCATGTGACTGATTCTGGCCAAGGGACTATGAGCCAGGCACTCCCTCCAACTTACTCTTCCCTGCAGCAGAGACCTTGGGGGCCCTGTGTTCCAGATGACCCTATCAGAGAGAGGAGGGCAGCCAGACCCCCACTGGACCTCACATAAATGAGAAATAAACCTTTGTGTATTAAGCCATCAAGGCTTGGGGGGGGGGGGGTCAGTTAGGACAGCTAACGTTAATTATGATAATGAGTATAGCCTAAGCTCACACAGCTGAGAGGCTGTCTCCTGGCATAACGCCAAGGCAGGCTGAGCAGCCATCAAGTGCTGTTGGCTGAAATGGAGGGAGCTGATGCAAAAGCCTTTTTGCCTTCGATTCTTCCAAACTAGCAGTGAAATTCAGCTCAGTCACCACTCAGAGAACGATGACCAAGGGTAGTGAGAGCAGCCTTTGCGTCATGATAAAAATGGTGTCCTGAAACAGACACTTCAGCAACCCCTGTAAACAAGAACTCTATCCCCTACTTGTTGACTATACTTTGGATTGCAGACTGGAGGAATAGCAACTTCTGCCTTCCCTTGGGCAGAACCCAGCTAAGCAGGCGTCACTTCCAGAGGTATACTAGGTTTCCATTCATGCCAAGGGGTGATATCAAAAGTTCTGCAACAGGACAAAGCAGTGAAGTACTTGCCTCTTGTTACTGCCAATCTCCAGCTTGTTATGGAGGAGGGAGAAGCCCTCCTCAGCTGGAAGACTGGAGGTGGTTTTCATGATTCACTGGTTACATAATACTGTCTCCCTTGGAAATCATACTGTAACAGGAATACTGGCAGTTCTACCTTCTCCACCAGCACCACCACCAATAAATAGATAGATAAAGCGCTTTTCTCTGGCTCCAAGCTTACCTTAGTTTTGCCTTGGAGCAATCACAAAGAATGCATCAAATGATTGCATCAGGGCTAGAGTCTTCCTCAAGAGGAATAGATATTATCTACAGGAAGAATGGGGAAGCTGTAACTTACCCATATTTCCTCTTAGACAAGGATTGCTCTCTTTTTGGAGTGGTGCTGAACCAATCTGTTTGGAGATCACTGCTTACATAGCAAAGTGAGCTCTGGGAGAAGGAAGAAAGGGACTTTTAAACTGCACAGTAGACTCAGAATGGCAGAGACATCCACGTCGAAAAGGAGGAGAAATACTCAGCACAGTTTTCTGCTCACCATAGAGCTCAGGCATTTTAGAATTTTTTCAGATTTGAGATGCAAAGGACTTTTGACAAGTTAGCCAAAATGACAGCCTGATGTGACAGGACCAAGGAACAATTTTGTCAAAATGGGCTTTTCTTTTTGCCATTTTACCTATGCAGCAGCTAAAGCTCATTAGTGTTACTTAAAAGAGACCAGTTCCAAGGAGTCCTCAATGCCTCCAGACAGTCCCCTGACAAGTACCCTAGTTTCTCCCAAGCCCTTGTAGTGTGCACTGTGTGTACAGTTTTAGGTCTGGATACAGCTTTCCACTGGGAGAGCCAGGCTAGGTGGTGGCCTCAAACCGTCGTACGAGGCATCCTTTTTCCAGGTTTCTCCACAGGAAGCCAAGGCCACAGAGATCACTCCCTGGGACGCTCTCAGTCTGCCTTCTCAGCAGGTTGCTTGGCTGTCATTCCTCCTCTAGCTCCAGCGACCCCTAAAGCCTGAAGGGGATGAGCTCATCCGTGGGCTGAGAAGGATGGTTCTGAAAGTGGACCACAGGTACGGTGTTCAACTGTGTGCCTCGTCCAGAACCAAGTTTGTTTACTTAGAATTCCAGACACGGTGAAGCCAACAAACATTATAAGGTATATTGACATATGAAGTGATGTTCTATCTGGGGTTTGTGTGAAAATAACCAGGGTACTGGGGATAGGCAAGGGTGAAGGGTAGGTAGAGATTATAAAGTGATCACTAGTTGACACTTATTGAATCTGCATGATGAGTACACGAGGTAATACCCTTATAGGATAGTTGTGTGGATCACAGGCAAATGGATGTGCCTCAGTAAATAGCAGCTATTATCCCCACTTTACATTTGATGATGTGAGATTCAGAGAGGCTAAGTACACTTCCCTGAGCTCCCAATCCAGACCATACATATCTCATTCCAAGGTCTACGCACTTGGCCCTTAGCTATTTTGTACATACCCAGTCCCTCGCAGAGTGCCTGCCACACAGGCCACAACTCATCACTTACTAGGTGCCAGCCACGGTGTTAAGCACCTTGTATGGATTACCGTATTTATCAGCACAGCCCCAGGATCAGGTACCATTAGTACAGCCTTTTACAGATGAGGAGGCTGGGCCAGTAGGGGATTTGAACGTTTGCCCTAGGAAAAAGTCAGTCAGGGGTGGGACTAGGATTGGAGACCTGGTCCTCTGACTCTAGAATCTGCCCTCCTAACCATGGTACTGGGTTAATGCTCTCTCTGGGTTAGACTGTGTGCAGAGCCACTTCAAGGGGAGGGCAGGTTGTGGAGATGGCCCTGGGTGATCTCTGGGCTGTCTTTGGAAGCTACCAATAAGAATTGAGTTGTTTAGAAACAATCAACAATTATCCCCTTCTTGATACTTTTCGTACCATCAGGACTAAGACAACTTCCCCTGGTCCCCACCATTGTCCAGTCTTTACGTATCTGTTTCCTCTGCTCTTCCAGGTTTCCATGCTGTTCCCCCATTTGGCTCCTTTTTTCCCTTTCAAGGTTGTATTTGCCTAATTCTTCCTCACTAAGAGCTGAGTGGACCGAAACCTGGTTATAAAGTCAAATATCTCAGTGATTCATCCAACTATCATTAGAGTGACAGACACTCAGCAAGGTGCTATGATTGCAGAGATTAAAGACTGGCTCACAGTCTAGTGCTGCAGACAGAAGTTAATTCACAAATATCTACTGAGCACCTACTGTTGGCCAGGGCCTCTTGTAGAAGCCTGGGATACAACTTAGTCCAGGCAGAGTCCTCCTTCGCAGCGCTTTCATTCAAATTGAGGAATAGGGGATAGACATCCTATGAAAAATATAAAGCAGAAAATGGGATTGCAGAAGGTAAACCAATACCTGTCATAAACTTAAGTGCTGTTCTTTTGTTAGAAGCAAGAGCAGGTGTTCCAGAAACACAAGGAAACAATGCCTGCGCTGAGTCCTAAGGCATGGGGAAGCCTGTTGAAGACGGCAGACAGCCACTGGGCAGTGTGCATAGCAAGGAGTCAAGGCCTGGAGTTGTGTGACGGGGCAGCACAAACCAGTGTGTGTCTGGAGCTGACAGTGGAATCTGCAGCAAGATCACAGAAAGCCTTGTCTGCAGTTGAAAGACGCCTGGACTCTACTGCTGGTCTGTTTCCTAAACTTGCCTGACACGAATCACTAGGGTACTTGTTAAAAGCTGTTCCCCAAGTTCTATACCAGATCTATGGAATCAGTATCTTCAGAAAAGAGGCTTTGAATCAGTACTTTTAACAAGCCTTCAGATGGTTCTTATGATCAGGCAAGTTTGGAAACAGTCTGGGAGTGATGTCAGCTATGGAAATTAATTCTGGAGCAGTTCTGAACGGTGAGGGTCTGGATCCCTGGAGGCACCCCTCCCCTTACAGAACTCCACATCCCTAAACCTCCATAAGCACCTGCATGCTGAGTAGAGGGTGCTGTGCTGACCTGGCCAGCAGAGTTCTAGACCTCTTGACCTAGTAAGGCTGATGTAACCTTTGCCACCAGAAGCATTTTGGCACATCAGTGTATTTCCACAGGTAGAAATCTAGTAACAAACATAGAAAAAATAGACTATATTCTATTGCTCTTTTTTACTGTTTTCTCTTTTCTTTTTATCAGATGATAAGGGCTTGTGTTTGCAAGGTGCACTAGCTACAGACTGACTGAACATTGCAATGATTAAAAGGATAGAGGAAAGCAAGAGGGTACATCTGGGAGGAGACATTAAAGTGGTGAACAGAAATGTTTACGGGTCAGAAAATCACATTTGGAGCCATTTGGCATAGTGTTCTAGAACATGCCTTGATGAAGACAGAAATAGAATCTCAACAGAATCTCCTTCTTCTCGCATCTTTATAGTATTGGCAAAGCTTCCTTATAGACAGCACGATGAGAGATTTGACAATCCAGATTCTATACCTGCGGTGTAAGTGGGCTAGGGATTAGATTTCATAACGCCCAGTTAGTGTTGCTAAAGCTTCCCACGATGGAAAAATGCTCTCTATTTTGGGTACCTTGGCTCTGGACAGTTCAGAAAAGATTAGTGAAAAATTCTATCGCAATTCTTGGTTAATACAAAGAAAAAGTTGGGGGAGGGAGGAGAGAAAAGAGAAAGGAGAAAGAGAGACAATGCCAAAAAATGAAAACTCATTTTAGCTCTTCTATTAAAGCCAGATGTATTTTAGGCCCTGTTTCTAGGCAACTGCATAATGATAATATTCTTGAATCCTTTTTTTAAAGACTCACAACTGTCAGAGTCAGTAAAGGTCAGAAGGTAATTATAAAGTAATAAGAATGACATCCGAGAGGCAGAAGTGCTCCAGCATCGCTGGCAAAGCATTGACATTTCGTATTTTGCATCCATTTTCAGAAACTCCAGGATCCTCCTTGGGGCACTTCATCACGCCCCTTTGACAAGATCACTGACCCAATCAAACCTGAGGAGGACACTGGCATTGAACCTGTTCTATCACCACACCCCGCAAATCATTCACTGGGGATTGATGAAGTTCCCACGGTGTGCATCACCCTCTGCTAGCTATCAGGGAAGGTGTGTACCCAACAGCAAAGACAATGTCGAAGCAATAACGAACTTTATAACTGGAAATTGCCTTGGAGAGCAGACCAATAGACTCAATACACAGATAAGGAAACTGAACCCGGAGACAGGAGGAGGGGAAAGGAGGGAAGAAACGAAAATCTGTTAAGTGCAATGGATGTGCCTACTCTGGGTTCACCGAGGATGGAGCAGATCTTCTAACTAGTGTTCACTTTGCTATTGTGTGTGTGACCTTGGAACAAAGAAGGAAATTGACATTTATTGAGTTCCTCAAGTGCTTTGCTACTCTCTTTATTTACATTATCGTTTGATTTTCAGAATTGCATAGGGTTTATAGGCATCATTCCTAGTTTACAGAGGTCAAAGCTGGGCCTTAGAGAAGTTAAGTCTTCCTGACTCCCCATACATATTTGATCTTGGAGGTCTGTGTTAAGTCCTCACTTGCAAAATGATGATAAAACCGCATATCTTGCAGGGTACTTTACAAAATTAAATGAGGTCATTTATGTGACTACCTAGCACAGTGCTGGACATATGGTAAGTCAGAGCACTGAACTGCTTTTATCAAAACCTTCCAGTAGCTTCCATCCCGTGGAAGTAAAAGCTGGGCCCTTGCCCTAGCCTACAGGGTCTGCATCATCTGCAAACTCCCCTTCCCAGCTCATTCACCTTCCTGACCACCGTTCCTGCTGCTCCCCTGCCCTCCCAGGCCATCTCCCGGAGCATGCCTTCCTGTGGCATCCACCTCAGAGACCACCCTATTCAAAATCTGCAGCTCCTTGCTCCCCACCCTCAACACCTGTATCCTTCTTCTCTGCTTTACATTCTCCGTAGCACTTATCACCGCCTAAGGCACTCTCTATTGTTATTCATTTTCTATTCCCCCACACACTGGAGAGGAAGCTGCCAAGGCAGGAATTCATTTGTTTTGTCCTTGCTGAATCCTCAGCACCTAGCAGATGCTCGAGAAATGTTTAAGTGAATGAACGGATATTCTCTTCCTTCCTCCCACCTTTCCTCCCTTGGTCACAGATGGTATTAGACCAGATGTCTCTGCCCTTCCAAAGTACGAAAAAAAAAAACGAGAAAACTTGAACTGTCAGTAAGTACAAAACACAGTTAACGGGCTCCAAGACAAAGGGCATGTCCAAACCAGAGACAAATAATGTTGCCTGGGCCTCTTTACCCACACTATAAGTCCTTCCTGAGTTTGAGGTGTCTAGACTCTGTTTCCTTTTTTTTAAAGTGTTCACGTGGCTTGTCCCTGTAGTATGAAGGCACCCTTTCTCTGCTTTCCAATATTTTGGTATTGACTGACTACTCAGTGTCAGCTTCCATGCTCTGTGCTGGATGGTACACAGGATGTGCTTACAGCTTACTGGCAGAGACAATCACCCACCACCAGGCTCAATATACTATAACACAGCAAAGGCTAAGATGTAACTATACCCTGTGGGCGGGGGGG
>NW_016807677.1:8497520-8504985 GCF_001698545.2 Rhinopithecus bieti
GGGCCGCTGCGGGGCATTTAATACCAGCTGAAAGTTCAGAGAACACTTCCCAGAGACATCTTGAAAGATAACTGAGAGTTAGCTGGGCCAAGACAGAGCAGGAGGCAGCTCCAGTCAGAGCTCAGCCTAAGCAAATGCAGAGTTATGAAACAGCATGATGTATTCAGGGAACACAAGGAGGCTTGAGTTATCAGAACGTAAGCTACAGGGCTCGCCATCTCTTATATGCTATACGAAGGGGCTTGGACTAATGGAATTGATCTAATTTGTTTTCAGATTGATCATCCTAATAGAGGATGGCTTTAATGCAGGCTTATTAAAGATTTAGAAGGCCAATTAAAGCAAGACTCAGGAGATTATTTAAAATGCTTTTGAGGGAGAGAGAATTCCCTGACAACTTAAGCTTAGATGACACACCTTGCCCTTTCCACATGATGACAGGAGGGGACATGGATCCTTCAGAAACCTGTGTAGCCTAGAGGCCCCCTTAGAATCAGGCATATAACCTAGAGAGAGATTAGGTGGTCTGTTCCAGTCCATGGCCAACCTACAGGGTTCACTCCAGGTCTGGCCAGCCTCATAAGACCAGAGAATCCCTTAGGAGGTAAATAATCAAGTGTGAGGTTCCTTGAAATTCAAACTCACCCAAGACCCCTGTTGACATTTCAGAGCCCACTGAGTACAACCAAAGTCCTAATAATTAGGAATTAAGACTGGGCACAGTGGATCACACCTGTAATCCCAACGCTAGGCAAAGATGAGACCGGAAAGTCAATTCAGCCCAGGAGTTTGAGACCAGCCTGAACAACATAGTGAGACCCCATCTCTACAAGAAATACAAAAATTAGCTGGGCATGGTGGCACATGTCTGTAGTCCCACCTACTCAGGAGGCTGAGGCGGGAGGATTGTTTGAGCCCAGGAGGTCAAGGCTGCAGTGAGTCATGATTGCATCACTGCACTCCAGCCTGGGCAACTCAGCAAGACTTTGTCTCTAATTAAAAAAATAAAATAAATAAAAATTTTAAAATTTAGGCCTTAACTAACCCCCTCCCAAGGGATCCTCTAGACCAGAGGTTGTAGCCCATTATATCTGTCATGGATGTTTTATTTGTCCCATGTAACATTAAAAACAAACTAAAACTACTTAAAAATCCTTGCGAACATAATAAAAATCAGATTTCACATCAAAATTTAGGTTCCAGTGGCCAGGAACCATGGCTCACACCTGTAATCCCAGCACTTAGGGAGGCCGAGGTGGGTGGATCACGAGGTCAAGAGATCAAGACCATCCTGGCTAACACCGTGAAGCCCTGTCTCTACTAAAAATACAAAAAATTATCTGAGCATAGTGGCGGGCACCTTTAGTCCCAGCTACTCAGGAGGCTGAGGCAGGAGAATGGTGTGAACCCTGAAGGTGGAGCTTGCAGTGAGCTGAGATTGTGCCACTGTACTCCACCCTGGGCAACAAAGCGAGACTCTGTCTCAAAATAAATAAATAAATAAATAAATAAATAAATAAACAAACAAATAAATAAATAATTAGGTTCCAGCTTCTCTTCTAAAATTCTGAAACAGTGTCCTGCCCTGCTGTTTGGAAATAGCAAGCTAGAGTGAAACAGCAGCTCCTGACCCCTGTGGTCCTCCTTCCTCCCAAGTGGACATAATCTCATTTGCCAGTCCCTCATGGCCTTTACAGGTGACCTGATCTTCAGAGACTGACCCTAAACATTCTTGGATGTCTCCTCCTCATTCAAATCATAGTCCCCCATCTCCAGTCTGGGTTTTTCAGGTGACCAAACTCATCATTTCTTTCAAGATTAAGGAGTCCTACCAATAAGCTCTCCCCTGCTAACTGTCCCGGGCTAGTATTTGGTTAGGCATGGAAGACACCTTGGAAAAGGAGGGCAGGGTAGGCACTACCTGAAGGAGAGGACAGAGAAAAGCATAGACTCAGGTAAGGAGAGAGGCTAGGCAGAGCACCCAGGAGAATTAGTGCAGAAGGTAGAGCAGCTGGATAGAATATATAAAAAAAGACATGAACGGGGAGGGCATGACTTTCCTGGCATAGGGGAGGAGCTAGAATGGAATTAATATTTTGGCAGGAAACATGAGTGGGACAGGGAGGGATTCCTCCCTTTTCAAGGCTCCTGGACAAATGCTTGAAAGAAAAACATTAATGGCTATGCCCTTCTAAGTTTCATTACTAATTAGAACTTAACTTGAGACTTTTGAATGAGGTGTTAAGTACAAAATATGTTAACTTGGGCAGGGGTGAGATTTTTCCAGTTCAAAATTAATGCCCCTACAAAAGAATGAAGAGTTATGGAATGTTTCACCCAGATGGTTTGGCTCTTTGATATCTACAAACATTTTGAAATCACTTAAAATATTTTTCAGCTTTTCTATGCAGTTGCATTAGGTGATGACTGTTGGTTTACTTATTTCCTGTTCAGTTTTTCCTTTGCTCTCTCTCCAAACAACTTTTCTCTTGGAAGGCTGTAGTTGATCCACAAAATTGGACTTGTAGCATTAAAAAGTTGGCTAATAATGGAGACAGAAGAGTGTGAACAGGTCGTTTCATAATCTAATACCTTGTGATCAGTTGTTATCTTGCCACTCAGCATGGATTCTGAGCCTGATGACGGGCATTCTGAGGTGTGTACTTCAACTACATCAAGATGAGGCCATGGCCTCCAAACAATGAGGTTTCACTGGGGTTGCAGAAGAGCTCCAAGACTGTGCATTCAGTACTGCCCAAAAGTAACAGGCTGGCTGACTGAGAGCTGGCACAATGGTTGGACATAGGTTTTAGTCCCTGGTGGAGGAAAGAAAAGCCAGCAAAGTCAGCTCCCCGGGGTTACCTCTCTTTCGTCCTCTACAATAAAAGAAACCTCTATATCCTACAAGTGTAGCCACTTTGCAGTGCCCCTCAGGACACAACAAGTAGAGGCTGGTGGAGGTGGGTGCTGGGTCAAAGTATGTCCACTCCACTGTGTACATCAACAGTTTTGTAAATTCTGGAAGTCTTCTTAAAAGAACTAAAGAGTTTGACCAACTTACAAAAGCAGTCAAGACAGAAAAATACTTGAAACTTTGTCATCATGATCTTAGGATGACGATTTTAATCATCACAAGACTTTAACCTCAAGAACTCTTGGTTTAACTGTTTTCCTTTGCTTTTTTTGGTTTAGTGAACCCATTTAATATAATCACACATATTAATCAAAAGCTCTGACCCAAGCTTTTATCCTTCTCCTCAAGCTCCTGCTATTGGGGCACAGAGATGAGCAAAGTAGATCTTTTCATAAAAGATTCGTTCAAGAAATTCAACCGATATTTATTGGCCACCTACTCTACATCAGGTACTCAAGGCATTTGGAGCACAATGAATAAAAGAGATTGGACTTTAAAAGAACATAGGAGCTATCACGTTTGATTTTGTAACTCAGATCTGATCTTAAGTAGACTGCATCACTTTAAGTTACTGTATACACGAGAATCTTTTTTTTGAGCAATTTCACTTGGTTGTACAGAACATAGCTCACTGAGGCCGGGAGCTGTGGCTCAAGCCTGTAATCCCAGCACTCTGGGAGGCCCAGGCAGGTGGATCACAAGGTCAGGAGATCAAGACCATCCTGGCTAACACGGTGAGACCCTGTCTCTACTAAAAATACAAAAAAATTAGCTGGGCGTGGTGGCGGGTGCCTGTAGCCCTAGCTACTCGGGGAAGCTGAGGCAGGAGAATGGGGTGAACCCGGGAGGCGGAGCTTGCAGTGAGCCGAGATCACCTGAGATCACGCCACTGCACTCCAGCCTGGGCGACAGAGTGAGACTGTCTCAAAAAAAAAAAAAAAAAAAAAAAAAAAAAAAGCAAAACACAAAAAAACATAGCTCACTGAGCAGCCAGAGCATGCTGCCTCACCCCACAACAGAATTATGTTGAATGTAGCCCTGCCAGGATTATTAAAATTTTCTCCAAAGTATATTTGCTTGTGCTCAAAGAATGGTTTCTTGGCTGGGCGTGGTGGTTAGTGCCTGGAATATCAGCATGAGCTGGGAGGCCAAGGCAGGTGGATCACCTGAGGTCAGGAGTTCGAGGCCAGCCTAGCCAACATGGTGAAACCACGTCTCTACTTAAAAAAAAAAAAAAAAAGTAGCTGGGTGTGCTGGTGCGCACCTGTAATCCCAGCTACTCAGGAGGCTGAGGCAGGAGAAGTGCTTGAACCTGGGCGTCGGAGGTTGCAGTGAGCCGAGATTGTGCCACTGCACTCTAGCCTGGGTAACAGAGCAAGACTCCATCTCAAAAATAATAAAAAAAACAAAATAAAATAAAAAAGAATGGTTTATCTACTGCACAAGATCTACCCAATGTTCATACTTCAAAAAATTAGATCAGACTGTCAAAAAATATGTAAAAAAAAAAATTTTTTTCTGAGCTTGATTTAAAAAACACATTAAATTTTCATGTATGTTTTAATTTAGTGGCTGGGGAGTAGGGTAGAGTGCTATTATTCCTTTCTAAACAGGTTTCCATATGGCAGTTTTGGAATATTATAAGGAACTGTATGGGTTTCAAAGAACTGATGTTGTTCTAAAAAGAAAACAATTTATAGTTCCATTTTTAGCTGTACTTCCCTTCTTTTACTCTGATTAGTATCACTCCTTACTTTTTTTCAATTAAAGAGGCAATGAATTCTTTCCAGCCCACTTCCAAACAATGCACAGCTGTATTCTGTCATTTGCTCCCTTTTCTGATTACAACCTAGAAATTTCCAACTCATAACTACTACTTAAAGATTTCATGTATGGGTGGTTATCAGTAGAATATTTCTCTGACATATTTCAATAAACCACTTCTATTTTCGGTACACTCATCAGATGAGTGGTTAGGCTTAAGAGTAGAAAGACCTTTACATGTTTGCTTTTTAAAAATAACTATTCTGAATGGAGAAGTCAAATAATCAAATATCTGTTTATAATTCACACCTAACAGGCTTCTACATATTCTTTAATATCTAAGATCTGTATTTTTTCAAGAAGCAATATCCAACCATCAAACAGTGCTTTGCAGTTAACAAAACTGTTTCATAAACATAACATCTTTTAACTTAATTACAAAACTATGTCCAGTTATTATTTGGGTGAGACAGTAATTTGGCTAAGATACTGGGTATAATGATTTCCACTTAACAGAGGAGTTACCTGAGGCCCAAGAGGGATAAATGACTACATTCAAGAGGCACTGCCAAGCCTCAAGGAGACACCGTATAATTCTCCATGCAATAAAGACTCTCATAGGAATATACAGTGAGTGTGTGTCTAAGATTTCTTTAATTCATTAATGAAGGGACCTGCCGAATGACAAAGGGTGGCTCAAAGAAGGATATGAGAAACTGACACAGGCACTCAATGGAAAAAAAGAATGTCGATGGGAAATAAGACTGCATAGATAGATACAAAACTGGATAACGCCCTTCAAGGCAAGAAAACCGTTAACTCTTGGAGTTACCTTCCCTACCAAAGAGAAATTTTTTTGCAACTTATCAACTTTTTCTAAGTTAACATCTAACTTTACAGAGTTTGGGTACTAATCAATAGTACGCAGTAAGTCAAAGTTACTGTCCCCAGCACAGGCGTCAGCAAACTTAATCTGCGTAGAGCCAGACAGCAAATATTCTAGGCCTGGTAGGCCATATGGTCATTGTCACAACTCTTCAACGTTGCCGCTGTAGTATGAAAGCACCTATTGACAATAAGGAATGAATGAGCATGGTTGTGTTCCCATAAAACTGTATTACGACAGTTTGCTAACCCCCATCCTAACAAAACATCAAGTGATCCTTCAGTGACCCAGTTAGACAGTCCTCTATATACAACTTGGAAGAGACATGCAGTTCTTCATTTCCAATTTTCAGATAATTTGTAAACAGTATCCAGGTCTTCAAATGATAAATTTGATGCTTTTCCCCTAATACGTAAAAGAGCTGACTTTGCTATCTCTTTGAGGCTCATTCAGTCCTTAGAGTTCAGATAAGAAACAAATAAAGCTGTATCAAAGAAAAGGTTAAAATTTAAAATACTAAGAAAAGTGTTTTTCTGTAATTCTCAGTCTTTGGCTTGCTGGCTTGGGGAGAATATTCTGTGGAATCCTCATTAGAATCCATGGGAAGCCTAAGGCTGGTAAGACGTCACCAAGGGCTATCAGAAATGCATGAGGCCAGGTGCTTCCGAGTGATGGACGAGCACTCATCTGGAGGCATGATCATGACAGAACCACATGATACAGGGAGGTGGAGTCCATGTGCCACCTATAGGACCTTCAGCACGCATGCCTCCGAACCACTGACCTACAAGATCAAAACTAGCAGAGGGACCTCTGTATTCAGCTCATCTGAAGGCAGTTTCCTTCAAGATATGTTTAAAAAAAAAAAAAAAGTTGATGAGTTGAACACTGTCCTTTTCAATGCAGTGGAAATTACCTCATTTTTCAAAAAAAATTCCTATGTAACCTGACTCCTGTTAAGTTAATTAGGATGCAGGCTCAGTATATTGGTCTGTATTGAGCTTATGTAGTCCCATCCATAACAAGTGACTGCCACAGAGCCAAATGCTAAAAGCAGATTCCTTGTAAGACCAGGATTTGATTAATTCATACACTTACTATACACCTACTGTGGGCTAAATACTATCATAGACATCGCAGTTATAAAATTGAACACAAGAGAGTCCTTATTCTTAAAAATATTAAGTGCTGGCTCAGGCCTGTAATCCCAGTACTTTGGGAGGCCGAGGCAGGTGGATCACTTGAGGTCAAGAGTTCGAGACCAGACTGGCCAACATGGTGAAACCCTGTCTCTACTAAAAATACAAAAAATGACCCAGGTTTGGTGGTGTGCACCTGTAGTCCCAGCTACTTGGGAGGCTGAGGCCCGAGAATCGCTTGAAACAAGTGGGGCAGAGGTTGTAGTAAGCAGAGATCATGCCACTGCATTCTAGCCTGGGCAAGAGAGCAAGACTCTGTCTCAAAAAAAAAAAGAAGAAGAAGAAAAAAAAGGAGGTGCTGTTCTCTCAGGGAAAAACTGATGATGAAAACCGCTGGTGTGCTAACGGCTAGATGGAGTAAGTGCTACATATGCCAGACGTAGGAAATGCTCTAAAGGGCGGCCTGAAGCAGAGTAATGGGACAGACAAGAGAGTGAGGTAAACCAAGCTGAGTGCTGATGATTTCAGAAATGGCTAGTAAGCAAGGGAGCCACAAAGGCAAAAGGCTCTGCTTAATTTTATATTACTATCAAATCCAGTCTAAAAATTAAATGACAAATAATATCTTAGATAATAAGCAAATGGGAGTCAAGGGAAAAAGGAAAGAGACCTTTATTAGACAGTTTACTACTAACAGTCGCTGCAGCAGTGATGCCCCTCATCGTGAGATCTTTTTTTTTTTTTTTTTTTTTTTTTTTTTTT
>NW_016807677.1:8505199-8514218 GCF_001698545.2 Rhinopithecus bieti
TTTTTTTTGGGACTGAGTCTCACTCTGTCGCCGGGCTGGAGTGCAGAGGGCAGTCTCAGTTCACTGCAACCTCCATGTCCTGGATTCAAGCAATTCTCCTGCCTTAGCCTCCCAAGTAGCTGGGACTACAGGTGCACACCACCACGCCCAGCTAATTTTTTTGTATTTTCAGTAGAGATGAGGTTTCACCATGTTGGCCAGGAGGGTCTCGATCTCTTGACCTCATGATCCGCCCACCTTGGCCTCCCAAAGTGCTGGGATTACAGGCATGAGCCTCCACGCTTGGCCGAGATCCTTTCTATCAACTCCCCTCGGAAGCTGCTTCTGGTAGATGTAAATTATCCTTTAACTCCCCATTTCTGTTCTATTGTAGCCACATGTATCTGTGTCTGCTACTGATCATGCCTTCCTCCTGCCAGCTGGTTTTCTAATTTTTCAGATTCTAGAAATTATAAACAGAAAAAAATCCGTTAAAAATAACCTGATATCGCGTGGCATATTGACACATTAAAAGAATCCTGTCATTGCCTAACCAAAGTCGTATTTCTACTCTCAATATTTCTCTAATAGAAAACAAAGTTTATATGTAACGTATGAATGTCTTACTGTTGTTTATTTACGCTTTATAAAAGTTTTAGTAATGTAAAATACAACATTATTCCTATTTTAGGGGGTAATAGAACAATTAAGTTGTGCTATAAATAAGAAAGCCATCTGACAAATTCTGATCTAAAATGTGGCTTACCACAAAATTTCACGTAGTTTAAAGAAGGAAAAACAATTGACTTGTGAAAAAGAAAAGATGGGAAAATATATGAATAGTTGAAGTCTCTCTTAGAAAACAACTTTTCAGGTAAATATAATCATTCTAGTAACTGCTGAATGACCACTACAGTTACCACATAGATCATCATATGATACTTAAATAGCTAGTTAGAAAATAGGAAAGCTGTCCTTTGAGACAGAAAAAATAGACATATTAGAAATATTTTCACAGTTAAAGGCAAAAGGTTTTAGAATTCCTTAGAATGGTTCACTTAAGAAATTCAGTGGTTCTGAATTACTTAATTATAGGTTGGCTTTATCTGTGAAAGCCAAATACAATATTAAGTATCAGCACATAACCAATAATTACATAGAACTCTATACCAAAGGAAGATGCCTTTCTTGGTAGAAAAATGACTATGAAAAGTTTAAAAAAAAATTATACAGCATTGAAAGGGAGCCCACTATTTTTTCCTTTCATTTAAATCAATAGTCAAGAAGCAAAATGTTGGGAGTTACAGAATAAAACAAGTGAGCCATCATAATAAAGCAGACACAAGAATCTTTCAAATATAAGAGAAAAAGCTAGCTCCTCTTAAGTTTAGAACATTGTTAGTTAAAAGGTCAATATTCACAGGAGATAAGGGGCTTATCAATAAGTTAACAGTTACTCTGGTATCTCCAAATACTTGGAAACTCATCCCTTCCGATGATGGGCCAGACTTAGTGCTTCACTTCTAATGAAAAGAATAGTTGGGAGTGATACTCTGTCACTTCCACAACTAGCTCATAAAGAGGATCCAGTTTTGCCTGGCATGCACGCTCCTCTGAGGATGCCTGTCCTTAGAACCCAGGCGCCAGGTTGTGAGGAAGTCCAGGCCACACAGAGAAGCCACGTGTGGGTGTTCCAGCCAGTATCTTCTCCTAGACGCCCCAGCTGATGCCAACAGCAGACACCAGTCACATGAAGAATATGCCTGAAGATGATTCCAGAACCTGGCCTTTGAGTCATCCAGCTTAAGACCCATACATTGTGGAGCAGAGACAAGCCATCCCTGCTCTGTACTCTGAATTCCTGACTCATAGGAACTGTCTGAAATAACACAAGTTTCTTGTTTTAAGCCACTAAGTTTTGGGGTAATTTGTTTTGCAGCAACAGATAAACCAACGTATTTACCTACAATACACATACATCAAACATAGAATGATTTTCAAACTGAAAATCACCTTTGTATAAACCAATTATAGATTATATCCTCCATTTAATAATTTTAGGTTTTATCTAATAACACAAACTTCATTTATTTGAACTTGTCTAATTTGAAATATAAGACAATTTATACTCTAAATTTTAGAGCACTTTGGTTGAATATAATCATTAAAGTAGCTCTGGAAGGAGAGTTTAAGTAATCCACACACAAAGACGAGAATACTGAAGCTAATCAAGAGAATAAATTGGCTTTGAAGTACTTTAAAATTATAGCACTGCTATGGTTTGAATGTCCCCTCCAAAACTCATGTTGAAATTTAATTGCCAGTGTAATGGCATTGAAAGGTGGGTCCTTTAAGAGGTGATCTCTCTTAAGAGCACAGCCCTCATAAATGGATTAATGCCGATATCTCAGGTGCGGGTTATATCAGGAGTGGGCTCCTGATAAAAGGATAATCATTTTGCCCTCTTGCTCTCACTCGCATTTTCTTGCCCTTCCACCATGTAATGATGCAGCAAGAAGGCTGTCACCAGATGCCAAGCAGATGCTGGTGACATGCTCTTGGGCCTTCCAGCCTCCAGAACCATGATCCAAATAAATCTCTTTTCTTTATAAATTACCCAGTCTGTGGTATTCTATTATAGCTACAGAAAATTAAGATAAGCACTCTCCATATAGAAAGCATTCAATAGTTAATAGCCAAGCGCAGTGGCTCACACCTGTAATCCCAGCATTTTGGATTTGAGGTGGGTGGGTCACTTGAGCTCAAAAGTTCAAGACCAGCCTGGGCAACGTGGCAAAACCTCATCCCTACAAAAAATACAAAAATCAGCCAGGCGTGGTGACCTGTGCCTGCAGTCCCAGCTACTCGGCAGGCTGAGGCACAAGAATTGCTTGAACCTGGGAGGCAGAAGTTGCAGTGAGTTGAGATCATACTACTGCACTCCAGCCTGGGTGACAGAGTCAGACCCTGTCTCAAAACAAACAAACACTACTCAACAGTTATTAAGCATCAAATGAAAATCAGATTCTTCAAGTTCTTCCTAATCACTTTTCACATATGAATTAAAATCTTATTTTGCAGAACTAGTCAGTTTAGTTCAAGCAAATTATTTGCACATACATACATATTTTATCTTTTCCTAATAAAAGGTGAATTCCCTGATGACATTCCTTGTCTTGTTCACTTCTGTGTCCCCAATGGGCATAACACAATGCTGTATGTCAAGCACTGCACTAGACAAATATTTATAAAAATGATCAAGCTGCAATAATACACATGAAGCTAACTCAATTGTCTTACAATTCACCTTCTTTCTACTAATTTGTTCTGCTCTTCCTCACAATTAGTCCAAGTTAGTTGATGTTTTATTATATTTCCAAAGACCATACTGTGTACCCCTTTGTTAACTTTTATGAATTTATTTATAGTAAAGATAAGGATACAAATGTCTTCCACACATACATGGTAATCTGTGGTGCTCGCCACTGCCCCCCTCCTGGGACTGACACACTGCAGTCCACGCCGCTCACCCTGCAGCCCCATCCTTGCGTGAGAGAATGGCGCCACCTGGGGCTGTGCGATGTGTCAGCCTGCTCATTCCCTTCTCCAGCTCAGGACAGAGAAAAACAATTCATTCATAAGGTTTCCATTCTGTTATAGGCAGAGATTTATAAATCAGCATTATTTTTCAAAGAGTACAAAGTTAAACCGTTCTGCTTAAAAAAGAATAAACACATCCAATCGTTATTCCTCTAGTTTAGTCAAAACAGAGATCAAACTTCTTTGATAGCGTTATAATTTCTATGCTCAGACTCAGACTTCAGAATCAAAATTCTGAAATATTTATTTATAAGGTTAATAACTATCTTTGAAGTTAAGCAGTTTACTGAGCAATTAAATATTTTTGTCCATACACATTCAGATTTAACTACCGCTATAAATAGTCATAATTTCTTCAGTTTCAGTCTGAACACAGGGCTTATAGTAATAAGACACAGGTTCTAGTACAGATTTTCTAATTAGTGGTATGGCCCTAAACAAGCCAGGTTAGATCTTCGCCTTCACCCACATCAAACAGGAATAATAATATAATTCCTTAACCTATCTTCTAGGTAAACAGATGAGATTATATGAAAACATTTTGCTAAAGTTGCTAAACAAAAATAAGAAAAAAATATGTAAGGTTTTCTATCACATTAACTATTTTTTAATATTTGATTGACATTTTGTAATACGACCAAAATAAAATTGCATACTTTCAAGAATGACAAAATTCTGTAGTTATATAACATGAATTAAAATAGTAAAAGCTAGTCATAATATGAAGTCCACTCATCCATGTTCTCATTTAATCACTTTAAGAAATAATAATTATAAAAATAGGTAAAATTCCATGAAAACATTCCCATTTGTTCTAGTTCAGGAGGTCTTGCCCACATCAACAGACTGTCTGGCATCAGCCACTGTTTCAGGCACTCGAACAGTCATATTGTCCATAGATTTTGTCAAACAGATTTGGCAGCCCAACCGTGACCTGTATAGAAAAGGGGGAAGATATGATTTCTTATTACATATATATATTCACAAGGTAATGCAGTTGTTTAAGATAGTCTTTATGTTTTCTTACCCAAAGCAGTCAGGGAACTTATTAACCTTTTAAATTTCCTTCATGTCAAAACAGATATAACCAACCCTATCAACTAGAGAGTAACAAAAGGTATATATGAATACAATAAATCTGGTGTACTAAAGCTTCATTTTAGCCTGTGGTTCCTATTATCTATTAACTGTTTCACAGACCACTATTTTTTCGTCAAAGAGCTGACAAGCAAGGAAACAATCAGAAGGCATAATGGTGGGGAACTGAGGCTATTAGCAAGGCCGAGAAAATGATTAACCAATTCCTAGATAATTAAAACTACACAGACTACAAAAGGAAGCTACACTTTTTAAAGCCTTTAAAAGAAGAAATCTGGAATAAATACGTAGACTTAAGTCATCAATTATAACTGCATATTTTTTCTCAAATTTTTACCATCTCTGAAAATCAAGAAGCATCTTAAAATCAGTGGAATCTTCCAATCACTGCTACACTGTCAGGTAATGGTCATCTCACAGCTATAAATTTGGTGACAATATTCATATAGGGGTCTCTTCAACTTAGTTATGGAAAGCATATAAGTTCCACATGTTGAATTTACCTACTTTTCAAAATAAGTATAAAAAGACTGCAAAATGAAAATGAAGAATACAGAAAGAAAGCAGGGTATAAATTTGGAATTAATACATATTTGTCATTTTAAGAAGGACTATAATTTCCTTTTCTTTTTTTATTTTTTTATTTTATTTTATTTTATTTTTTTTGCAGAATTCCTACTAATTTTCTTTTGTGTTTATTTTCCTTTTTTGTTTTTAGACAGGGTCTGGCTCTGTCACCCAGGCTGGAGTGCACTGGCATGATTTCAGCTCACTACAACCTCTACCTCCCAGGCTCTGGTAATCCTCCCACCTCAGCCTCCTGAGTAGTTGGGAATACAGGCAAACACCACCATGCTTGAATAATTTTTGTACGTTTTGTAGAGACAAGGTTTCACCATGTTGTTAGGCTGGTTTCAACTGAGGTCAAGTGATCTATCCGCCTCAGCCTCCCAAAGTGTTGGGATTATAGGCAAGAGGCACGGCACTCAGCCATTTTCTTTTCTTAGCAGTGATATATAATTCAAATCTGTGTCTAGAGAAGTCTAAATCACTCTTTCAATACGCAGAAAATATGTTGTGATAACACTGTGCCATATTTGAATTAGCAGTGCTTTTTTCTTCCTTAGTGGCATATAAAAAGAAATGTTAATCTTACAATCGACATGTCTTCGATTTGATGAAATGTGATATTCAGGTCTTGGTTTTATTAATGTATTCATCAAGCATTTATGGAGCACCTAAAGGCATAATACTAAACGTCAGTGACGAAGACCAACTCAACTCCACACTTCCTTGTTGAACACCTCTTGTTTTCTGGGCACTGGGATGCACTAAAGAGACAGCATCAGAGTTACAGCCAAAAAGACCAGCAGTGCAGAACCTAGCACTTAATACACCATGTTCACAGGCAACTTGCTTAACCTCACCAAATACTGGTTTCCTAACCTAATCTTCAAGATGAGTAGGAGAATTCCTCACAGGACTGATGTGAGGATTGGTTGCTAATGCCAGCATTAATGAGTAAACTTTCAATCAAAGGGATGAGATGAGACACATTCAGATACTTAACACGTGAGACTGTGGCAAATGCCACCGAGGGAGAAAGCCAAACGGCTCTGAGAGGTCTAAGAAGAAAGCACTTACTTCTGGCCATGGGAGGTGGTGTTTGGCTTTGCAGGATAGGTAGGATTTACTATTTACTATTTAGTAAAAGATAAAGGAGAAAAGTATGTGAGGCAAAGGCAACACAGCGCAGAGAAGCTCAAGCCACATTTAAGGCAAGATGGGTGTTTTAGCTTGGCTGCTGCACAGCGTAAACAAGGACAAGGGGAATGATGGGCCAGAAAGGCAGCCAGAGGCACAGGCAGCTGTGAATATCAGTTACGGGGTCTGTGTTTCACTGGTGAGCAAGGAGGCACCACCAGGAAGTTTTGGAGTAAAGGGGTATGCTTAACCATGAGAAATACTGATTACTAATAGAAAAAAATCCCTTCTACCAAGAGTTCTTTATTTGTAGAATTGGAAACAGCCTTCATAATACTCAAGTATGCATTAAGCTCTGTCTGCAAGAGAGAAAAAGTGGCAAGCCAATTTGGACAAATTCACTAAGACAGGAGTGAGCTCTGGAGTCTGTTAATTACTCTTGGTATTCATATACAGATAGCAAGATGATGCTGGTCTTCAAGGAACTGTTACTGTAGTAAGGGAAACAGAGACAGAAACAGTTATCAGTGAAACACGGCAGGATACCAGAAGTGTGGTGATAGAAGAACAATAAGCCTGTTATGGGAACACAGAAAGCGACGGAACAAAAAGCTCCTGCTCACTCTAGCAAATAAGGCAGTGGCGCTCCGTGACTATCTCTTCACTCTCCTACTTCTTCTGCTTCCTTAAAGGTCTCTGGCTCCAAGATCCACCAATATAGACAGTGTCTCATACTTTAGAGAAGGAAACAGACAACAAGGCTCCCCTGATTTCACACTTTTGAGTCCCAAAACATTCTGACACCTGTGCAAACCTCGAAGTTATTTTCTCCAGTCACTCTTGCCACATATCCCTGATGGTGAAAATATACTGCGTACTGGGTTTAGTTTAGATCTAGGGTTTGGTTTTCAATTCAGAGAAGCAGCTTGAAATAGTAAAAGACTAAAGCCTTTGTGGCCCAACATAGCTGGATTTAAATCAGGGGTGTTACCCACTAGCTGTGCAGCCTTAAGCAAATCCGCGACAACTAAACCTTGTTTTCCCACCTACAATATGGCGATAGTACTGCCTAACCCTGAAGGTTAGAAATAATATTTAAGTGCCTAGGCATTACAGTAAATTCCCAATAGATAGGTCGATATGATGGTAGTTACGATGCTAACAACTATCATTTAATGAATGCTTTCTCCACCAAGCACTGTTCTGAGAGCTTCACATATACTTCCTCATTAACTCCACACAGCAATACTGTGAGGTAGATACTATTATTATCCTCATCTTACATATAAGGAATCTGAGGCCTCTGTGTAGATTATCCATGCAAACTGGTGGCAGGGAGCAATGACAATCATCCAATGTAAACTCACAGGTAATTCCTGAATCTCCCTTTCCATCAACTATTAATTCCACAAGCAGTTGGTGACCTCTATTGCGAATCTGGCATTAGAGATACAATGGTAAAATAAGACATGGCGGCTCCTCTAATGGGAAAGGGAGAGAGGTAACCAGTATGAAAAAACAATGAGGCTGTCCATGTATCATCCATCCATCAACAATCAAGGTAAGGACAACCAATAAAACATTGAAGCCAGGCACGGTGGCTCACGCCTGTAATCCCAGCACTTTGGGAGGCCAAGGCGGGCAGATCACAAGGTCAGGAGTTCGAGACCAGTCTGGCCAACATGGTGAAACTCCGTCTCTACTAAAAATATAAAAATCAGCCGGGCATGGTGGCGGGAACCTGTAATCCTAACTACTTGGGAGGCTGAGGCAGGAGAATTGCTTGAACCCAGGAGGCAGAGGTTGCAGTGAGCCAAGATCATGCCACTGCACTCCAGCAAGGGTAACAAAGCAAGACTCTGTCTCAAAAAAATAAAATAAAATAAAATGATGGTGTTTTGCTTAAAATTAAAACATTTACATAGTATTTAAAGTAAAGTAAGTATATGAACTAAAAGGCTGAATTTCCTTATTTCTTTTCTGAAACTTTCTGATGCCCTAAAATAAGTTTACCTGTGGTTACCAGCTTTGAACAAAATGCTTTCCATTCCAAATATGTCAATTTGTTTTGTAAATGCTAGCTGTGAAACTCATTATACTGTTTCTCACAAAGTATTTCTACTAAAATGCTGTGTACTTAAGAATACCAGCCATAAAACACTATAAAAGCTATTCCTTGCTCTCCATTATTTAGCTCTAAAACTTGGTAATTTTATCATCAATATTCTTGCTAGCTGACGTTTATTACAGACCTTTTGTATCTAACCGTAGCTCTCCCTTTTCCCTTTCTTTTCAATTAGAAAATTATCGCCGGGCGCGGTGGCTCAAGCCTGTAATCCCAGCACTTTGGGAGGCCGAGACGGGCGGATCACGAGGTCAGGAGATCGAGACCATCCTGGCTAACACGGTGAAACCCTGTCTCTACTAAAAAAAAAATACAAAAAACTAGCCGGGCAAGGTGGCGGGCGCCTGTAGTCCCAGCTACTCGGGAGGTGGCGGGCGCCTGTAGTCCCAGCTACTCGGGAGGCTGAGGCAGGAGAATGGCGTAAACTCGGGAGGCGAAGCTTGCAGTGAGCTGAGATCCGGCCGCTGCACTCCAGCCTGGGCGACACAGAGCGAGACTCCGTCTCAAAAAAAA
>NW_016807677.1:8514553-8548385 GCF_001698545.2 Rhinopithecus bieti
CCAAAAAAAAAAAAAAAAAAAGAAAATTATCTATTACATGCATCTACAATTGTAACTGTATAAAAGGGCAAGCAGTTAGTTATGATTTAACTCTCTTTTTAAGAGACACAATTCTCAGAACCAAACCAATACAGTCATTGGATTTAGTTTCCGGGGTAAGCGGGAAAAAAGGAGGTGCTCATAGAGAACATGGCACTGAAGATGTGAGGGGACAGGCAGACAGTAGTCACAATCCACTCTGCTTTGGTGTCCAAAGAGATACTATTTCACCAGTTTCTCTTCCCAGGGTTATCAGTCTCACATCTGCCAAGAGGGAAATGAACTATAAAAGGAACAAAATGATTCTCCTTCTCTAAATAAATACAAATGACTTGAAAATTTTTGTGAGGATTAAATGGGGTAGTTTATGTTAAGTATATAACAAAATTGTAGCTATACAATACACATGAAATAAAACTATTATTACTATTTTTAATTTTTAAAGAAGTATTTGTCATTAAGGTCACCAAACTAGAGTTAAACAAAGCCAACCTTAATTAATAAGCTCTCATTATCTTACCCCTTGAAACAGTATACCAGCT
Source organism: Rhinopithecus bieti (assembly GCF_001698545.2). NCBI lineage: Eukaryota > Metazoa > Chordata > Mammalia > Primates > Cercopithecidae > Rhinopithecus > Rhinopithecus bieti. The sequence continues at coordinate 8,515,135 of NW_016807677.1, forward strand.
AGCTACCTTCATTGACTCCAATTGAGACTAGATATTTTAAGAAAAAAATATCACTTGATGTCACTTGCTACTGTAAATCTCACCACTTTCAAGAGTAACTCTACCTATTAGTTAATAACAAGAATAAGCTCTGATTAAGGTACACTTAGAAAAAGAACTATTCATTTTAACATAATTACTATTATATATTAAGTTTCTTTAAAAATTCTGTTCTCTTCAATAGGTAAAACTTTCCACTATAATTGTGTTCAATTATCAAACATGTCCTTCAAGAATACTATAAAAGCATTAAATTTAACCCCTCCATTCAGCTGTAATAAATATTAGCTCCTGGAGTAAAAAGAGACTAAAGAAGAGGTGTTAGGATCTATAACTTATACTTCCAATACTTCCAATTAATTTTTTTTACTTTTGTAAAGTTTCATAAGGTCTAAACTATAGCAGTGAAAACAAAGAGAAATGCCACATATATGATACTCAAAATCTGTGATTGTTATTTAACCTGGTAGAATACTATTACATTCACGGGTCTGGTCTTACATAGACAACATAATAAAACATCTATGTTCCCAGATTATTAGTACAATTGAAGCAGTCCAAAAATCTTACCTGTCTGTGAGTCCATATGCCAGATCGAGCATGTCATTCTCCTCATCAGTGATTGCATCTAACTTCTCATATATGTGATCTTCAAAAATGAGGTGACAGGTTGAACAAGCCAGGGTTCCCTCACATGCACCTGACAAAAGCAACAAACACTGAACATACTCCCTTTTACATCAGATGATTCAAACCTGGTTCAGTAAAGGTTTCTAAATGTTAGAATCAGCGTTAGAATACATAAGTGAGGCCAGGCACAGTGGTTCACACTTGTAATCCCAGTGACTGGGGAAGCCAAAGCAGGCAGATCACTTCAGGTCAGGAGTTCGAGACCAGCTTGGCCAATATGGTGAAATCCTGTCTTTACTAAAAATACAAAAATTAGCCAGGCATGGTGGCACATGCTTGTAGTCCCAGCTACTAGGGAGGCTGAGGCAGAAGAATTACTTGAACGGAGGAGGCAGAGGTTACAGTGAGCTGAGGTTGCACTCCAGCCAGGGCGACAGAGTAAGACTCTGTCTCAAAAAAAAAAAAAAGAATACATAAGTGAAAGTTGAAAATGAAAAGAATAAGGGCAACAACCTTCCATCCCCTGCCGCATGCACACACACACTCGCACGAGTTTGAAATCCCTCACGTTGTATTATTTCACAAAAGTTTTGGCTTGGTGCTATGAAGGAATACCTATGAAAATACATAGTCCTAATAGAGAGCTTAAAAATTAATAAGCTGAGACATGCATATATATAAAAGTGTGTGCATTTTTAAACTTACACAGTAATTACTGACATAATAGCAATGTAAGTTATGGTATATAAGAAGAACTGGAAAGCAATCAAACCTACCACTAAATTAAGTTAAATGTTTAAGAGTTACTCAGACTTTGCTTGAAAATCTCCTGACAAAGAAACCAACACCACATAAGTCAGCCAATATCGCATTCGGCTGGCTTCCACCAAGCTAAAGTCTGCCACTCTGTAACTAGCACCTACTAGTCCAGTGCTATCCCATGGAATTTAATCCTTCTAAAGGATAGCTTTTCATTTATTTGAGATTATTCTTCCTTCTCCCAGCTGAGCATCCCCAGGTCCTTCCCCTAGGTCCTTCCACTGTTTCTTACACAAGACAGTTCTAAATCCCATCCCTCAGGCCAGCTGGGCTTTTCTTAAAATATGGCATCCAGAACATATTAGTATCCCAGGGGAGAACCCGACAACAGAGGCGTGCAGAATCACAGTCTGGTTAAATCTAACTTTAAAAACAGTGATTCGGGTTTGTTTTTACACGATTTTTTAAAGCCATTGTACAATTTCAAAGACGATAGAGTCCTCAGAGTAACTTCAGTTTGATTTATATTCTCTTTTGGAACTAAACATTATATCAAATATACACAAGCACTATTAACAACTAGTAACCTTCTTGATTTTCCTCTGAATGGATCATTTTAACTAGAGTTGCTCCTTCCTTATAATTTAAGCATTTGTTATTCATATTTTACTGTTTAAAAAAAAAAAAAAACAGGCTAGGCATGGTGGCTCACTCCTATAATCCCAGCACTTTGGGAGGCCGAGGCAGGCAGATCATGTGAGGTTCGAGACCAGCCTGGCCAACATAGTGAAACCCTGTCTCTACTAAAAATACAAAAATTAGCTAGGCATGGTGGTGCAAACCTGTAATCCCAGCTACTCGGGAGGCCAAGGCAGAAGAATCGCTTGAACCTGGGATGCAGGCAGAGATTGCAGTGACCCAAGATCAAACCGCTGAACTCCAGCCTGGGCGACAGAGTGAGACTCCATCTCCAAAAAAAAAAAAAGAAAACAAAAAAGAAAAAAATAAAACCATTGAGAGGCCTCTCTAAATCTTCATTTTTATTAAATCCAATTCAAAGCAATAATAGAATTATGGAAGAGGGAGACATAGTGAAGTACAAGAGTTAGGAACATGGGCTTTCAGCCAGACTTCCTCCCTTCAACTACAGCTTCCCTTTTTATCAATCCTGTCACCTTGGGCTACTTTACCTTCCATGTCTCAGTTTCCGCAAGAGTAACTATACTAACCTCACATAGTAGTTCCAAGAATTACATGACTGCATACTTAATATATATAAATATATATACTGGCAACCATGACTGGCAGATAGTATGTGCTATGTAAGTGTTGGTAAACATTATTATTATTATCTGGAAGTCACAGAAACTCTTAGAGTAATTGAACTTTATTTGTAAACGTAAGAGGAATTAAGAATTAAGCCCCAGAAGTTAAAGAAATGGACTAAGGTCATACTACTAGTTAGAGATGAGTTAGGACTTCAACTTAAGTTTCCCAGTGCTGTAGGCAACTAATCATTACTGTATCGCCATACAATAATGTAAGTTACCTTACTTATACATTAAATGGAGAGAAAAGGCTCATATGCCAACAAATCCCTCCTGAAAAACAAAGGACACTGCTTTTTGTACCAGTGGCCAGTCGAAATGAAGAGTTACCATCCTGTTCTAGCTCTTCATAGGTTTCAAATTCTCCCCCTCTCTTCCCTAGGAAGCTTTCATTCTTTTAACCTTCTCTTAAAGGTATTATTCTATTCTCTTACTTAAATTTTCATGGCTCAGGAACCTTGGCAATTGTTTCCACATCTTCAGCTCAGCGCTGAAGAGACTATTCTAATAAGAATTCGATCTCTACTAAAAATACAAAAAAAAAATTAGCCGGGCGTGGTGGTGCGCGCCTGTAGTCCCAGCTACTTGGAGACTGAGGCAGGAGAATGGCGTGAACCCAGGAGGTGGAGCTTGCAGTGAGCCAAGATCGCACTACTGCACTCCAGCCTGGGCGACAAAGCGAGACTCTGTCTCAAAAAAAAAAAAAGAATTTGAAAAATGCTGAATATTTACAGATTAACTTTTGATGTCTACACACTAAGTTCCTATTATACATTCTAGTCCCGTATTTATTCTTTAAATGAACACATCACATTCATGATCCCTCATTATTTTATGATCCTTTTCGAACCTTTTCTGCCACAAAAACCTGTCAACAATTTATCCTTTCTTATTCTCTGTACTAGGAAGAAGTTCAAATATAATAGAAACTATAAGACTCAGAATGAAACCAGCCTATGTGAGAGAGCTAACACTAAACCAGAGAAAGCTCATGGTCAGACTGTGTTAGAACAACTATCACTACAGAAACGATCTGTAGCAAGGGTTTACAAGACCCCATGGATAGCACTTAAGAACTATTCTGTCCTTGCCATGGTCAGGGCTCAAAGAAAATTTAAAAAATAAAAAAGTAAAAGAAACTTTCAATCTTGCAAAATTTCATAAGATCCGGCCACTGCACTCCAGCCCGGGCTACAGAGCGAGACTCCGTCTCAAAAAAAAAAAAAAAAAAAAAAAGAAGACAGATGATTCATTTTCTAGAGTTTGTTTTGAGATTTAACCTATATGGTTTATTAACAAATAAAGAATTTTTGAGAATATTGGAGACACCTATCCAAAAAGGGTATTTAGGAGGAAAAAAACCCTGCAAAAATAAGGTAAATATTTGGGTATAAAAAGAGCTTAAAACTCTGAGAAGAACAAGAGACTATTAAGAGAAAAAAAAAAGTTCCTCCTTTTCTGTTTTCTTTATCTCATAAAATACTTCCATTTCATGATAGCTATGTCCTCCAATTACTACTTGTCTCGGTGTTCAGTTCTATGAGGTTTTTTGTTTTGTTTTGTTTGTTTTTTGAGACAGAGTCCTACTCTTGTTGCCCAGACTAGAGTGCAATGGCATGATCTCAGCTCATGGCAACCTCCGCCTCCTGGGTTCAAGCGATTCTCCTGCCTCCGCCTCCTGGAGTAGCTGAGATTACAGGCGTGAGCCACCATGGCTGGCTAACTTTTGTATTTTTAGCAGAGACGGGGGTTCACCATATTGTCCAGGCTGGTCTCGAACTCCCGACCTCAGGTGATCTGCCTGCCTCAGCCTCCCAAAGTGTTGGGGTTACAGGCGTGAGCCACTGCACCCGGCCAGTTCTGTGAGTTTTAATGCATGTATAGACGTGTGTAACCACCACCACACTCAGGATACAGAGCAGCTTCATCAGCCTAAAACATTCCCTTTTACTGTTGCTTTGCTGTCACACTCTACCCCATCCCTAACCCCTGGCAACCACTGATCTGTTCTCTATCACTGCAGTTTAGTCTTCCAGAATGTTCACATAAATAGAATCATACAGTGTATGACTGAAACTGCCTTCTTTCACTCAACACAATGTCTCTGAGATTCACCCAATGTGTTGCGTGCATCCATAATTTGCTCCCTTTCATTGCTAAGAAGCATTCCACTGTTTGAATGTCCCACGGTTTGTTTCTAATAGGTATCTGGTGGTGTCACATTGTGACTTTCATTCACATTCTCTACAAGAAATTAAAGGTGTAAAATATCTTTTTTTTTTTTTTTAACTTTGCCTCATTTTTTTTTTTTCCAAAGCCACTTGGGAGTATGACATCACCATTAGTCTCCTGTCCCTCTAGAAGAAAACTCTAAACACTGAGTCGTTCATACACGCAAGTTCAGTCCCGATGCCCCTCAATTATCTTTTTATGAGCTTATCTGCCATCTCTACATTCTCCTTGGTGAAGCGTCTGTTCATATCTTTTGCCCATTTTTTAACTGGGTTGTTTCTTACTGTTAAGTTTTGAGAGCGTTTTACATATTCGGGATATAAGTCCTTTCACTGGATATGTGATTTACAAGTATTTTCTCCCAGTCTGTAGTTTGTCTTTTCACTTCCTTAACAGTGTCTTTGGAAGAACAAAAGTTTTTAATTTTGATGGAGTCTAATTTATATATTTTTTCTTATATGTAAGAAAAAATTGTGCTCTTCTAGTCATGTCTAATTCTCTGCCTACCTACCCACCGGTCCCAAAGATTTTTCTTTGTTCTTTCTTTGAGGAATTTAGAGTTCTAAGTTCTACATTTAGATCTAAGTCAATTTTGCATCACTGTTTTTATAAGATTTATGAGGTTTAGGTTGATGCTCCTTTTTTTCCCACATGAATATCCAATTGATTCAGCATCACCTGTTGAAAAGAATACTCTTTCTTCACTAATTGTTTTGCACCTCTGTCAAAAACCAATTGGCCACTGCCAAGAGGTGGAAACAACCCAAATATCTCTCAAGTGCTAAAGAGATAAAGAAAATGTGGTACACATCCATAAAATGAAATATTATTTGGCCGCAAAAAGGAATGAAGTATACAAACTAAAACACAAGATGAACATTGAAAACATTATGTTAAGTGGAAGTCGCTCACAAAGGACCACATATTATATGATTCCATTGATGTGAAATGTCCAGAATAGGCAAATCTATAGGTACGGAAAGTAGTGGCTGCTTAGGGCTAGGGAAATGGGGCATTGAGAGGTGCTAGCTAAAGAGGATGGGGTTTCCTTTTGAAGTGATGAAAATGTTTTAAGGTGATGTTGCACAACTCTGAATATACTAAAAAAAATTCACTGTATACTTTAAATAGGTGACTTGTTTGGTATTTGAATGATACCTCAATAAAGCTGTTACCAAAAAAACTGCCCATCTTTTATGGGTCTGTCACTGAACCCTTTATTCTGTTTCACTGATCTACATGTTTGCTTGTCTCTCTGCTGATATTATACCATCTTCATCACTGTGGTGTCATTGTAAGTCTTAAGACCTGTACTGTGCTTCTTCTAACTTTATTCTTCTTTTAAAATTGTTTTGGCTATTCTAGTTTCTTTGCTTTTCCATAAACATATTTTGTTAGATTTAAACCTAAAATTTTCATTTAGGAAGCTGTTATAAATGGAATTTTTTTTTAGTTTTCATTTCCAAACATTCACTGTTAAGTACACAGCAATACAACTGGTGTGTGTGTGTTTGTGTGTGTGTTGACCTTATATTCTAGGACCTTGCTAAACTTACTTATTAGCTCTAAGAATTTTTTTGTAGATTCCTTGTGACTTTCCTCATAAACAATCATGTCATCTAAAACCACTTTTATTTTTTCAATCTGTGTGCCTTTTCTTTCTTTCTCTGGCCTTAATACACTGGTTAAGACATCCAGTGTGATGTTAAATAGGAGTGGTGAAAGTAGACATCCTTGCCTTGTCTCCGATTTTACAGGAAAGACATTCCATTTTTCACCATAAAGCATGATGTTAGTTATAGAGTTTTTTGTAGATTCCTTTTATCAGCACCTTATTTTGCATAAAGTTGATCTGGTACTGCCTTCTTATTTCCAGTTAAAACATGAGAACTGCCACCAATTCTCTATCTCTTTTGACACAGAGAGTTCAAAGCCATAATGAGCATCCCTATGGCTCCCAACTACGCTAGAGTCACAGCCCCAGATGCCAAAGCCTATCCGCAGAAACAAAGTAGATAACATTGTCATTAGGCGTCATCTTCTAAGCCTTCTTTCTTCAGCATCACAGAATTCCCAGGCTCCTACCCACCATGGTATCTTCCGCACTGAGAATCACCCATGCATATATTCCCACTATCAGACTCGGGTGCAACACAGAGAAAGGAGTCTCTGTTTTTTTGTTTTGTTTTGTGTGTGTGTGTGTAGGGTAGGTCCAGGGAGTTAAGGTATTCCTCGTGTGTGTATGTGTGTGTGTGTGTGTGTGTGTGTGTTCATGTGTGTAGGGTGGGTCCCTGATCTGGGATTAGAAGGTACAGACTGGGCATAGTGGCTCATGCCTATAATCCCAGCACTTTGGGAGGCCGCAGTATGAGGATCTCTTGAGGACAGGAGTTTGAGAACAGCCTGGGCAACATAGCAAAATCCCATTTCTACAAAAAAGTTAAAAATTAGCTGGGTGTGGTGGCGCACATCTGTAGTCCCAGCTACTTAGGAGGCTAAGGCGGGAGGATCACCTGAGCCCAGGAGCTCAAGGCTGCAGTGAGCTATGATCATACCACTACACTTCAGCCTGGGTGACAAAGCGAGACCCCATCTCTTTTTGTTTAAGTTTTGGGGTACATGTGCAGGATGTGCAGGTTTGTTACATAGGTAAATGTGTGCCATGGTGGTTTGCTGCACCTATCAACCCATCACCTAGACATTAAGCCCCATATGCATTAGCTCTTTTCCCTAATGCTCTCCCCTCTGTGCCCTCCCCCAGCAGGCCCCAGTAAGTGTTGTTCCCTTCCCTGTGTCCATGTGTTCTCTTTTTCAGCTCCCACTTGTAAGTGAGAACATGTGGTGTTTGGTTTTCTGTTCCTGCATTAGTTTGCTGAGGATAATGGCTTCCAGCTCCACCCATGTCCCTGCAAAGCACATGATCTTGTTCCTTTTATGGCTGTATAGTATTCCATGGTGTATATGTACATTTTCTTTATCCAGCCTATCACTGATTGACATTTGGGTTGATTCTATGTCTTTGCTCTTGCGAATAGTGCTACAATGGACATATATGTGCATGTATCTTTACAACAGAATAATTTATATTCCTTTGGGTATATACTCAGTAATGAGATTGCTGGGTCAAATGGTATTTCCAGTTCTAAATCTTTGAGGAATCACCACACTGTCTTCCACAATGGTTGAACTAATTTACATTCCCACCAACAGTGTAAAAGTGTTCATATTTCTCTGTAACCTCACCAGCATCTGTTGTTTCCTCACTTTTTAATAGTCACCACTCTGACTGGCATCAGACCCTGTCTCTTTTTAAAAGTAGAAGAAAGAAGCATTGCAGCAGCTACAATTACAAGAGTTAGAAGGTGCAATTTTATCCCAAAATTGCAATTTTATCCCAAAATACAATTACAAGAGTTAGAAGGTGCATTTTATCCCAAAAAACAAGCTATAAATGGTGATTAAGTCAGTTGTGAAGAAATAGGTTCTGCATGTTGGCTCAAAAATTTAGCCAACATTATGTTTATGGGAAAACAAATTCCAAATAACAAGCAGCTGACCTGAAAATAGATTATGGAAACAAAACCTATTCACAATTCACAAAACGGGGAGCATTTTTTTTTTTTTTTTTGCTTTTCACATACACAGAGAACCCTACAAAACAAACAGTAGAAGATAACCTATAAAACTATAAGAGAATAAAGGATATAAAATAACAAATAACAAACAATAACTACAAGGCTGAAACTTGCAGCTGATCACAATATGGGCATACTAATACATGATGTATATGAAAGAATAAGGTGCAAAATTTATATAACTTATTATATACACTGCCCCAGAGTAATATTGGTGGCTGTCAGCTTTGAGTGTCTCTGTAAGTGGTTGGCTATATAAAAATAAATGAATAGAGAAAATGCGTATGTACATGTATGTATATATGTATGTGCGTGTGTATATATCCATGGATATACACATATATGTAAACACAAAGTGATCACGTTTTATGAGAAATGCATTCTCAAAGATTTTGAGAATTGTACAAGTCCCATATTTCAAGAATTATTTTCTCAATGAAACAAACTAGAAAGTGGATTCCTAAAGTTTAAAATATAAAATCCTCAAACATTTTTGTTTTAAAATATACTTAAGTAGAACAAATGTATGAAGTCAAATTCTTTACATTACTATACCCACCTTTCAAATAACCAAAAATACAGCAGGCCCGGGCCACAGGCCACACAAGCAGGTGAGCGGAGGGCGAGCGAAGGAAGCTTCATCTGTATTTACAACCACTCCCCACTGCTCGCATTACCGCCTGAGCTCCACCTCTGTCAGATCAGCAGCTGCATCAGATTCTCACAGGAGTGAGAACCCTATTGTGAACTGCGCATGTGGGGGGTCTAGGGTGCACCCTCCTTATGAGAATCTAATGCCTGATGATCTGTTACTCTCTCCCATCACCTCCAGATGGGACCTACATCTAGTTGCAGGAAAAGAAGCTCAGAGCTCCCACTGATTCTACCTTATGATGAGTTGCATAATTATTTCACTATATGATACAGTGTAGTAATAATAGAAATAAAGTGCACAATAAATGTAATGCACTTGAATTATCCCAAAACCATCCCCACCCCAACCTCGTCCAAGGAAAATTTGTCTTCCACGAAACCAGCCCCTAGTGCCAAAAAGGTTGGGGGCCACTGCCTTAGAAAATAGAATGGTAGTTACCAGCAGATGGGAGTGGGGGTGAGGAAATGAAACGAGCATGTGCTGCTCGAAGGGTACAAAGTTTCAGTTAGGAGGAATTTGTGTTTAACACGTCTAGCACAGGCCGGGCACGATGGCTCATGCCTGTAATCCCAGTACTTTGGGAGGCTGAGGCAGGCAAACTTTTGAGGTCAGATGTGTGAGACCAGCCTGGCCAACATGGTGAAACCCCATCTTTCCTAAAAATACAAAAATTAGCCAGGTGTCATGGTGCTCATCTATAATCCCAGCTACTAGGGAGGCTGAGGCACAAGAATCACCTGAGCCCAGGAGATGGAGGCTGCAGTGAGCCAACATCATGCCACTGCACTCCAGCCTGGGTGACAGAGTGAGACTGTGTCTCAAAAAATTATTTAAAAAGAATTTTTAAAATCTATAGCACAGCATGGTGACTGCAGTTAATAATAATGTATTGTGTATTTCAAAAGTTACTATCAGTAAATTTCAGATGTCTCATCACAAACAATAACTGAGGCAAAGCGCATTGTATATATGTATCAAAACATCACACTGTACCTACCCCATAAATACAATTATGATTGTCAATTTAAATTAATAATAATAACATATTTCATGCCTTAGCACTGAAAATAACCTGATTTAGGAACACGTTACAGCCACGCTGATATTAGCCCCTGGGGCCAGCATTTTACCCACCATCCTGGCTTGGTTATACAACAATTTTCATGAACTTAAAAGTATATACATTTTAGTACTGCTTTGATTTTGTTGACATTTTGACTAACAATTCAGAGTTCTTTCTCCTAAACTAACAGTAACAGGTATCATGACAGGTTTTTGGCTTTCTTCCTAGCATTTTGTTACATCTAACCTCTGTTCCAAAATAACTCATTTTCAGACACATTTTTCAGTATTAGCACTTAACGCTTGGCTGAAACTGATACAGGCTTTAAAAATGATTTTAAATTAATAACCACAGTTTAAAATATCATCACCATAGTCAAGAAAATCATACAGATATTCAAATATCTATAAACAGTGTGGTTCACATGGTGCTGACAAAGGATGGCAGGGATTTGTTTATAAGCTAAAATGGTACATCTTTAGCTGCAGTAACAAACATAAAATTTACAACTCACACAGCCTGCCAGCTTAAAATTACAGGATTCCTGACAAAAGTTTTGGTTTTCACAATACTTCTGATTTTGCTAGAGGAAGAATCTCAATACTGTTAATCTGCACAATTTCAAATATGCATCTAAAATGACATGAAGAATAGTAAAGCATGCTTACTAATTTCAAGGTTGGTGAACTCATGAATCAAGTTTTGCTTTTTTTAAACAGGAATAATGATAGTAAGCACTTGGGCAAATCCTCAGAAGTTCTAGCTGCGAAATTAATTCCTAGAGAAAGTCAGATCTCTGCAGACTGTTGTTCCTTTCCTTTCATGTAACTTCAGTGTTTGCCAATGGGAAAAGACATTTCGTGTGTATGCATCTCATACTAAGATCATTTTGTATTATCTGCTACGATGCTGACAATACAGATTGCCCGCCCCGACACCCAACCCCTTTCCCAAACAAAAATCTAGAGGATGGCTGCATGGGAATATTATATATTAGAAATGGAAATTATGTGTAAACATAAAATCTAATTTTCTAGAGTAAAGATTGATCTAGCATAGTCAGAAATACATTATATCAATAGGGACTCAAGTATGAAGGGAAAAAATATAAACTTATACAAACACTATCAGGATCTTCTAATTTGTATAATTTCCCTCAAAACAGACACATGAAGAAAATAGGTAATATTGAAGAAAAAAAATGTCTTGAGAGTACACTACGTAAGTTGAACTGCAGGTGCGTCACTGCCCCCTAGTGACAGAATATTATGATACACTCTGAAAACAGGTACCTGCATCATCCAAAAGACCTATATTAATATAAAAGTTGGCAATGAGAATGTTTATAAGTTTGCACTTTCCAAAATGTATGACTGTCCCTTTTTATTCATTTGTTCATTCACTACTTCATTTCATATACAATGAAGAATAAAATAGGAATGACTTTATCCCTCATCGAAGTTTATTGGGAAAGATACACAAGAAATACATAATTACTAAACTGTGACAAATACTATGAAACGAACAAGATGCTGAGAAGGAGGATAATAGGTTCAAGATAACAAGAGAACCACTACTTTGGACTGGGTGGCTGGGAAAAGCCTTGCTAAGGAAGTATATAAATTGAGATTTGAGAGATGAAAAGCTAAATTTGGGGGATGGGAGAGAGAGGGATGTATCTCGGGGAGAGGGTGAAGTATCTACGAGGTCTCAAAGGTAGGAATTTTGGGTGAGCTCAAGCTCTTGAGAAAAGGCCAGTATCGCCAAAGTGAGACAAAGGACAATGAGAAAAAAAAAAAAAAAGAGGAAGAGTGGCAGATACGGCCAGATAACGCAGAACCTTTTACGGTTGGGAATACAGATTTTATCCTATGTGCAAAGAAAGTCACTCGTGGTTTTGTTTTGTTTGAGAGTCTCACTTTGTTGCCAGACTAGACTGCAGTGGTGCGATCTCGGCTCACTGCAACCTCTGACTCTCTGGTTCAAGCAATTCTCCTGCCTCAGCCTCCCAAGTAGCTGGGATTACAGGCGCCCGCCACCACGCCCAGCTGGTTTTCTTGTTTGTTTTTTGGGTTTTTTTTTTTTTGTATTTTTAGTAGAGACAGGGTTTCATTATGATGGCCAGGATGGTCTTGATCTCTTGACCTCGTGATCCACCCGTCTTGGTTTGTTTTTTTCTTTTTTTTCAAGACGGAGTCTTACTCTGTAACCCAGGCTGGAGTGCAATGGTGCAATCTCGGCTCACTGAAACCTCTAACTCCTGGGTTAAAGCAATTCTCCTGCCTCAGTCTCCCAAGTAGCTGAAATTATAGGTGCGTGCCACCACACCTGGCTAAATTTTGTATTTTTAGTAGAGACGGGTTTTCACCATGTTGCCCAGGCTGGTCTCAAACTCGTGACCTTGTGATCCGCCCGCCTAGCCTCCCAAAGTGCTGGGATTACATGCATCAGCCCATGAGTGCCAGGCCCACTCATAGTTTTTAATCAGGGAACTGATACGTCTGATTTCTGTTAGGACAAATTACCCAGCTGCTAAGCTCCAGAGCAGAAGCAGGTTAGCACAGCTCCAGGTGCACAGTGGCTGGCCGGCCCCACGTGCCGACTGTAGGGATGGAGCCAACAGGAGGTGCTAGAGACGAATCTTGGGGGCACAACTGGCAGGAAGTGCCGATGGACTGGATGTCAGGTGGGGCAGAAAGGGGAAGGAATGGTGCTCTACAGTTTCAGGTTCGAGCAGCCGGGTGGTGCTCATTACTGAGATAGGAAAGATTCGAGGAAGGACAGGTTACGTCAGGAGGAAAAAAGCCAAAAGCTGTTTTAAATATGTTAGATTTCCAAGAAGAGATGTAAAGCAAGAAGTTAGATCCGTAAGCCAGGGCTCAGAGGAGAGGTCTGAGCTAAGGATGTAAATTTAAGAGTTTATCAACATCTAGAAAGGATTTAAGGTCACAGAACAGATGAGATCACCCAGGGAGAAACTGTAAAGAAACTGAGTACTTTGGTAAGCCACGTTTGGAGTACGGTGTTCATCTGTGAGTAGGACGTATGACAAGTGTGGTATTTAGATGGGCTCCTGCATTCAGCCTCAGGAATTAATGAAACAGCTGCCCCTATAATGTTGTGGTAATAAGCTCTTCTTTATAACGGTAACACTGCACCCTTCCTGATTTCATTTCTTTCATCTTTATTCTAGAAAGAGGCTTAGGCTTAACTCTATCTTTGGTGAATCTAGTTTAGCTTACTTATCTCAAGCTTATCTTTAAATACAAAGATTTGTGGACATGTCAAGATACTTGATCTTTAAAGCTTTTCTTCTGAGTCTGAATATGTGAATTTCTATGATACCAGCAGAATTCTTTAATTACATTTACATTAAATTTTCTATATTTCTTGGGCATTGAGAAAAAAGATTATTTCAGTGCTTATCTCTGTGTGATGATATCACGTGTTAAATTCTTTTTAAATCTATTTTCAAAATTTGCTATAATGAACAATGAATCTGTATTAATACCTATGTTAACAATATTAGCTAATATTTATTTAGCAGTTGCTTGGATTTACTAATTTGATCTTTACAGCAATTTTATGAGGTAGATATTAATATTATCCCCACTTTACAGATGAAAAGATGAGGTATGAGTAGGTTAGATACCTAACCCAATGTCACAAAGCTGAAAAAGTGATAGAGCTGGGAAAGAAGCCCAGGCAGGACATTCGTCCATTCCAACCAATGACTTTCAGAAAACACTTTGTTTAACTGTGATTCAGAGTATGAATTTCATTTTACATCATGACCCAGTACACACATACTTGTAAATAGCTAAATAAACATTTAATAAGATAATACCCTTGCAAAAGATGGTATGTTTTTATATGTTCTGTTCTTTTTGATTTCTTTAAAATGCTAGTTGGGAGTGACTAAATTGATTTCATGATCCTGTAATAGTTGCCACCTGCAGTTTAAAAAAAAACTGGACTGTAATACACAGTCACAAGTGATGAAGAAAAAAATACTTTTAAAAACGTAAAAGAATACTTTCAAGTATTAAGATCATAATACTTGTGTTTTAATTTAAAAGAAATTAATATAAAGCAATCCACACAAATTATTTATGCAAAAAGCATTTTACACTATTTTGAGAATATGTAGCTTCATGTAAAACAGCAGTTGGAAGCCATTTAAATAAATGTTAAAATCTGTCTTCACAATTTTATCAAATAGGACATTTAAAGAGCTTTTGCTAACCTATAAAAATAAACAATACCTCATCAAAAAAATAGGCAAATAATACTGCCCAAAGCAATTTACAGATTCAACACTATTCCTATCAAACTACCAACATCGTTTTTCACAGAACTATAAAAAAACTATTCCAAAATTCATATGGAATCGATGCAGGGTAGATGAGCCCCAAAATTAGGGCTTAGCTCAGGAAGGTTCTTGGCTTTGCCCAGGAAAGGATTCAGGGCAAGCCGGTGGTGTTAAATAGCAACTTTCATTGAAGCAGCAGCGTACACCAGCAGCAGAGGTAGGACTCCTTGCAGAGCAGGGCTACCCCACAGGCAGTGTGCCCAGAGTAGCAGCTCAGAGGTTGTTCTGCAGTTACATATATATACACACACACACACACACATATATATACACACATACATATATGCACACATATATACATATATACACATATATACATATATACACACACATATATACATACATATTTTTTATTATTTTTTTTTTTATTTTGAGACAGTCTTGGTCAGTCACCCAGGGTGGAGTACAGTGGCGCTATCTCAGCTCACTGCAACCTCCACCTCCCAGATTCAACTGATTCTTGTGCCTCAGCCTCCCAGGTAGCTGGGACTACAGGTGTGCACCACCACACCTGGCTAATTTTTGTATTTTTAGTAGAGATGGGGTTTCACCATGTTGGCCAGGCTAGTCTCAAACTCCTGACCTCAAGTGATCTGCCCGCCTTGGCCTCCCAAAGTGCCAGGATTACAGGCATGAGCCACCACACCCGGCCAGCACTTACTCTTTTTAAGAGACTCCCTATTCAATAATGGTGCTGGGATGTCTGGTTAGACATACGCAGAAGTCTGAACTTGAACTCCCTACCTTTCACCATATACAAAAATTAACCCAAAATGGATCAAAGATTTAAATGTAAGACCTCCAACTATAAAAAAGACAACCAAGGAAATACTCTTGTAGACATTGGATTGGCAAAGGATTTTTGGCTAAGTCCCCAAAAACAATTCCAACAAAAGCAAAAATTGGTAAGTGGGACCTAATTAAACAAAGAGCTTCTAGACAGCAAAAGAAACTATCAACAAAGTAAACAGACAACCTACAGAGTGGGAGAAAATATTCACCAACTATGCATCTAACAAAGGTCTAATATCCAGAATCTATAGGGAACTTAAATCAACAAGCAAAAAACAACCTCATTAAAAAATAGGCAAAGGACACGAACAGATACTTCTCAAAAAAAGCCATACAAGCAGCCAACAAACATGAAAAAATTGCTCCACATCACTAATCATCAGAAAAACGCAAATCAAAACCACAATGAGATATCATCTCACACCAGTCAGAAAGGGTATTAGCTGTTGGCCGGGCATAGTGGCTCACACCTGTAATCCTAGCACTTTGGGAGGCCAAGGCGGGCAGATCACTTGAGGTCAGGAGTTCGATATCAGCCTGGCCAACATGGTGAAACCCCATCTCTGCTAAAAATATTTTAAAAATTAGGTGGGCATGGTGGTAGACACCTGTAATCCCAGCTACTCAGGAGGCTGAGGCAGGAGAATCACTTGAATTAAGGAGGCAGAGGTTTCAATGAGCCGAGATCGTGCCATTGCATTCCAGCCTGGGCAACAAGAGCTAAACTACATCTCAAAAACAAACAAACAAACAAAAAGGATATTATTAAAAAATCAAAAAACAACAGATGCCATGTTAAATGATGTGGCAGGGAGGGAAGATAATCTAAATCCAATCATCTTTTTTTATACAAGAGATGCTAGTGCTGAAAGCTTCACATAATTTAAAACTTCAGTTGAGATAATTTTCCTACAGAAAAAAAATAGGTAGAGGGGCAGGGCAGGGGTAAAGATGAATTTTCAGCACCCATAAACATCAGTCATTGCAGACTGAGGTACACTGCCACAGTTTTGTGCCTTCAACTATATAACCAGTTGTATTAGTCCATTTTCATGCTGCTGATAAAGATACACTTGAAACTGGGTAATTTATACAGGAAAAAGGGTTTACTGAACTTAGTTCCACAATGGCTGGGGAAGCCTCACAATCCTGGCGGAAGGCAAGGAGGAGCAAGTCACATCTTACATGGATGGCAGCAGGCAAACAGACAGCTTACACAGGGAACCCCCCCACCCCTTATAAAACTGTCAGATATTGTGAGTCTTATCATAGAACAGCATGGGAAAGACCTGCCCCCAAGATTCAATTACCTCCCACCGGGTCCCTCCCACAACACGTGGGAATTCAAGACGAGGTTTGTGTAGGAGGGGACAGAGCTAGACCATATCATTCTGCCCCTGGTCCCTCCCGAATCTCATGTCCACACATTTCAAAACCAATCATGCCTTCCCAACAGTCTTAACTCATTTCAGCATTAATTCAAAATTCCACAGTCCAAAGTCTCATCCAAGACAAGGCAAGTCCCTCCTGCCTATGAGCTTGTAAAATCAAAAGCAAGTTAGTCACTTCCTAGCTACAATGGGGGTACAGGCATTGGGTAAATACAGCCATTCCAAATGTGAGAAATTGGCCAAAACAAAGGAGCTACAGACCCCATGCAAGTCCAAAATAAAGCAGGGCAGTCAAATCCTAAAGCTCCAAAATGACCTCCTTTGACTCCATGTCTCACATCCAGGTCACACTGATGCTAGAGGTGGGTTCCCACACTCTTGGGCAGCTCCACCCCTGTGGCTTTGCAGGGTACAGCCTCCCTCCCGGCTGCTTTCATGGGCTGGCATTGAGTGTGGCTTTTTCAGGCATACCATACAAGCTGTCAGTGGATCTACCATTCTGAGGTTTGGAGAGCAGTGGCCCTCTTCTCACAGCTCCACTAGGCGATGCCCCAATAGGGACTCTGTGTGGGCTCCAACCCCACATTTCCCTTCTGCACTGCCCTAGCAGAAGTTCTCTGTGAGAGCCCTGACCCTGCAAAAAACTACTGCCTGGAACATCTAGGCATTTCTATACAACTTCTGAAATCTAGGCAGAGGTTCCCAAGCCCCAATTCTTGACTTCTGTACACTAGCAGGCTCAATACCACATGGAAGCTGCCAAGGCTTGAGGTTTGCACTCTCTGAAGCCACAGCCCTAGCTCTACGTTGGCCCTTTCAGCCACAGCTGGGACAGCTGGGACAGCTGGGACACAGGGCACCAAGTCCCTAGGCTGTACACAGCAAGGGGGCCCTGGGCCCAGCCCACAAAACTACGTTTTCCTCCTAGGCTTCTGGGCCTGTGCTGGGAGGGGCTTCCATGAAGATCTCTGACATGCCCTGGAGACATTTTTCCCAGTATCTCAGGGATTAACATTCAGCTCCTCATTCCTTATCAAAATTTCTGCAGCCGACTTGAACTTCTCCCCAGAAAATGGGGTTTTCTTTATCGCATTGTCAGGCTGCAAATTTTCCAAACTTTTTTAATGCTCTGTTTCCTTTTAAAACTGAATGCCTTTAACAGCACCCAAGTCACCTCTTGAATGTTTTGCTGCTTAGAAATTTCTTCTGCCGGATACCCTAAGTCATCTCTTAGGTTCAAAGTACAAGTCTCTAAGGCAGGGGCAAAATGCCACTAGTCTCTTTGCTAAAACATAGCAAGAGTCACCTTTACTCCAACAACCAACAAGTTCCTTATCTCCATGAGACCACCACAGCCTGAATTTCATTGTCCATATCATTATCAGTATTTTGGCCAAAGCCATTCCACAAGTCTCTAGGGATTTCCCAACTTTCCCATATTTTCCTCTCTTCTCCTGAGCCCTCCAAACTGTTCCAACATCTGCCTGCTAACCAGTTCCAAGGTTGCTTCCACATTTGGGGTATCTTTTCAGCAGCACCCTACTCCTGGTACCAATTTGCTTAATTAGTCCATTTTCACACTGCTGACAAAGACATACCCGAAACTGGGTAATTTATACAGGAAAAAGTGTTTAATGGACTTACACTTCCACATGGCTGAGGAAGCCTCACAATACTGGCGAAAGGCGAGGAGAAGCAAGTCATATCTTACACAGATGGCAGCAGGCAAGCAGAGAGCTTGTGCAGGGAAACTCCCTCCTATAAAACTGTCAGATCTTGGGAGACTTATTCACTATGACAAGAACAGCATAAGGAAGACCTGCCCCCAGGATTCAATTACCTCCCACCGGGTCCCTCCTACAACACATGGGAATTCAAGATGAGATTTGGGTGTGGACACAGCCAGAACATATCACCAGTATTGTTTTCCATTACCCTACACCAAGTGATTTTTTTGTGAGCTTAAAAATATTCCTACTGTAATGCCTTTTTAAAATCCTATTTTCTAAGCACTTTTGTCTATCCAGTATCTACTCCCAAATCAACAGCACCAAATGTCAGGCTGATTGTTTTGCCTTTTTCTGTGTAAGATCATGTTTAGCATCCATTCCAATGTTATTGATTTGGGATATATTTCAGTACCACACCATCACTAAATGAAAGTTTAGTTAACACTGTTATGAGATATTAAGATTTAAATTTTTCAATGGCGTAACAGCCACAACTTCCAATGCACACAAACAACAGCATGGTTTACCCACTTCTGTCAAAGATCAGGAAATACATCTACCAGCTAAAGTGGCTCCACCATATGGCAGAAATCAAAAAATTCTTTGAAATAAATAAAAGCAGAGACACAAGTACCAAAATCTCTGGGATGCATCAAAAGCAGTGTTAAGATGAAGTTCAGAGCACTGAATGCCTATATTGAGAAGTTAGAAAGATCTCAAATAACAATCTAACATTAAGAACTTGAAAAACAAAAACCCCAAAGCTAGCAGAAGAAAAGAAATAACTAAACTCAAAGCAGAACTGAACGAAACTGAGACCCAAAAGGATCAAGAAAACCAAAGGTTGGTTTTCTGAAAGAATAAACGAAACAGATAGACCAGTAGCTAGATTAACAAAGAAAAAAGAGATGATCCAAATAAGCTCAATCAGAAATGACAAAGACGGCATTACAACCAATCCCATAAAGATAAAAGATCCTAGAGACTATTATTAACACCCCTATGCACATAAACTAGAAAACCCAGACACAGACCAAAGGAACAGAATAGAGAACCGAGAAATAAAGCTATTCATCTAGAAAATCTGATCTTTGACAAAGTCAACAAAAATAAGCAATGAAGAAAGAACTCCCTATTCAATAAATGGTGCTGGGATAGTTGGCTATTATATGCAGAAGAATGAAACTAGACCCCATCACTATATACAAAATTTAACTCAAAACAGATTAAAGACTTAAATGTAAGACCTAAAGCTACAGAAGTCCTAGAAGAAAACCTCAGAAATGGTCTCCTGGAAATTGGCCTTGGCAAAGAATTTATGACTAAGTCCTCAAAAGCAATTGCAACAAAAACAAAAATTGACAAATGGGACCTGATTAAAGAGCTTCGACACATTAAAGAAACTGTCAACAAAGTAAACACCCTACAAAATGAGAGAAAATATTCACAAACTATGCATGAGACAAAGGTCTAATATCCAGAATCTACAGGGAACTTAAACAGATCAACAAGCAAAAAACAAATAACCTCATTAAAAAGTGGGCAGAGGGCCGGGCATGGCGGCTCACACATGTAATCCCAGCACTTTGGGAGGCCAAGGCGGGCAGATCATGAGGTCAGGAATTCGAGACCAGCCTGGCCAACATGGTGAAACCCCATCTCTACTAAAAATACAAAAAAATTAGCCAGGCGTGGTGGCATGCGCCTGTAAACCCAGCTACTCGAGAAGCTAAGGTAGGAGAATTGCTTTAACCCGGGAGGTGAAGGGTGCAGTGAACCAAGGTCATGCCACTGCACTCCAGCCTAGGCAACAGAGTAAGACTCCGTCTTGGGGGCGGAAAAAAAAAGTGGGTAGAGCAGGCGTGGTGGCTCACACCTGTAATCCCAGCACTTGGGAGGCCAAAGTGAACAGATCACTTGAGGTCAGGAGTTCCAGACCAGCTTGGCCGACATGATGAAACCCTATCTCTACTAAAAATACAGAAATTAGCTGGGCATGGTGGCGGGCACCTATAATCCCAGCTACTCAAGAGGCTGAGACAGGAGAATCACTTGAACCCCGGAGGTGGAGGTTTCAGTAAGCCAAGATGACATCATTGCACTCCAGCCTGGGCGACAGAGCAAGACTCCGTCTCAAAAAACAAACAAACTAAAAAAAGCAAAGTAAACACCCTACAGAATGAGAGAAAATATTCACCAACTGTGCATCCGACAAAGATCTAATATCCAGAATCTATAGGGAATTTAAACATATCAACAAGCAAAAAACAAATAACCTCATTAAAAAGTGGGCAGAGGTCAAGCATGGTGGCTCACATCTGTAATCCCAGCACTCTGGGAAATCAAGGAGGGCAGATCACTTGAGGTCAGGAGTTCAAGACCAGCCTGGCCAACGCAGCAAAACCCTGTCTCTACCAAAAATATAAAAAGTAGCTTGGCATGGTGGCACACCTTTATAATTCCAGCTACTCGGGAGACTGAGGCATGAAAATCACTTGAACTTGGGAGGTGAAGGTTGCAGTGAGCTGAGATTGTGCCACTGCACTCCAGCCTGGGTGACAGTGAGAGTTCGTCTCACTGTCGACGAACAAGTGGCCAACAGACATGACACATGAAAAAATACTCCACTCTGCAAACCAAAACCACAATGAGATACCATCTTGCACCAGTCATCAAGAGTATCACTAAAAAGTCAAAAAATTACAGATGTTGGCAAGGCTACGGAGAAAAGGAAACACTTAGCCAGTGCTGGTGGGAATGTAAATTAGTTAAGCCACTCGGAAAGCAGCTTGGAGATTTCTCAAAGGACTAAAAATGGAACTACCATTCAACCAAACAATCCCACTACTGGGTACATACCCAGGAGAAAACAAATTATTCTACCAAAAGACACATGCGCTTGTATGCTTACCTCAGCACTATTCATAATAGCAAAGATCTGGAATCAATCTGGGTGCCCGTCATGGTGGATTGGATAAAGAAAATGTAGTACATATATACCACGAAACACAAAGCCATTAAAAAAAAAAAAACTACGTCCTTTCCAGCAACATGGATACAGCTCAAGGCCATTGTCCTGAGTAAATTAATAGAGAACCAGAAAAGCAAAGTGTTCTCACTTAAAAGTGCAAGCTAAATACTGGGTCCCATGGACATAAAGTTGGGAACAGTAGATACTGGGCACTACCAGAGGGGGAAGGGAGAGGGGCAAGGAGGAAAACTACCTATTGGTTACTAAGCGTACTGCCTAGGTGACAGGATCATTCATACCCCAGACTTCAGCATCACATGATACATCCATTTAACAAACCTGCACATATACTCCCTGAATCTAAATAAAAGTTGGAAAAAAAAAAAAAACATGAACAGACACCTCTCAAAAGAAGACACAGCCACAAAAGCAGCCAACAAACATATGGAAAAATGTTCAACATCACTAATCACCAGAGAAATGGAAATCAAAACCACAATGAGATATACCAATCTTGACTTCAAGACAGGTTTGAGTCTTAGCCCTCTCACTTGCTGTGTGTATAACCAGGGCAACTTAATTTCCATGAGACTCAGTTTCTTCAACTATCAAATGGAGAGCTAAAAAAAAAAAGTCTACTTCATTTAACATATGCTGGAATGTAGTATACACTCAAATTCTAGTTGTTACAATTATTTTAAAACTAGCAAAAAAAAAAAAAAAAATTAGATTTACATATCTAAGGCCAGGCATGGTGGCTCATGCCTGTAATGCCAGCACTTTGGGAAGCCAAGGCAGGAAGATCTCTTGAGCCCAGGAGTTCAGGACCAGGTTGGGTAATGTGGCAAAACCCTGTCTCTACAAAAAATACAAAATTCAGCCAGGTGTGATGGTACACCTGTAGTCCCAGCTACTAAGGAGGCAGAGTCAGGAGGATCACTTGAGTCCAGGAGGTTGAGGCTGCAGTGAACTGTGATTACACCACTGTACTCCAGCCTGGGTGACAGAGCAAGATTCTGTCTCAAAAAAATTTTTTAAAGATATTCAGCAAATACTATTGAGTGCCAACTCTCGACAAAGTCTACTGTACCTAAGTAACCTCATGGAGTAGTCTTTCAAAAACTAATAATCTAATAAGAGAGATAGCCATTCTCTCTAAAAAGGAAAACTGTTAAAAGCATTAACAAAGGGAGGTAGATTTAATAAATCATGGGAAAACCAAAGAAAGATAAATTAATTCTGATCTAGAAATGGTTCTTTAAAGGTAATGTGAACAGTGCCTTGAAAGAAGCAGAGTCAGATACGCTCCTTGAACCTTATTCCAGACCAGTGGTTCTCAAACTCGAACATGCATCCAAATCACACAGACAGCTGTCACAACACACAAAGCTGGACCTATCCCAGACTTTGTGACTCAGTAAGTCTGGGGCGGGGGCAGGGGTGGTGGGTGGGGGAGGAGTGCCTGAGAATCTCTATTTCCCAGGTGACACTCATGCTAATGGTCAAGGAAACCCTCTGAGAACTGCTAATCTAGACACACAGTGCTTGAACAAAACTGACAGGTGATATACAGGGTATGCCTCAGGGAGTGTAAAAGGGCAGCTGCAGGAACACAGGCTTTGCACGTGTAGTTAAGGCATATGGTCAGAAGTCTAAAAATGAAAACTTTCTAAATAAATCACTTTCTAGGATAAATTACCTTTCCTAGGAAGGCGAGCTGACATTCAAGATATTTAAGTACCCCTCTGTGCTATGACATTTATTCTCTCTAACCTGGTATCTTTTAACTCTACTCCGTACCGTCAGCTTTGCATCGCACACATAAACAGTAAGGTAATGAGGCCACAGCAGATTTCTGGTCATGAGTTATTTAAATCTACAAAGAACAGAACAACGGTGTCACTCTATTATTATTTATAAACAAGAATACAACACTAACACAACCCGAATGTTAATATTTTAACTAGCATGCTATAGGTTAAACTTCTTAAAAAAACAAAACAAAACAAAAATTTGAAGCCTAACAGTTTCACTTATGCATTTTAAGAAATGTTTCATACTCACCAAAGCCATCAATATCTAGATTATTTTCAACCACAACATCTAGCAGAGAATCACCAACTTTTCCTTTGGTTGTTAATGTTTCACCATCACGGTTTATAAAGTGGACTGTTATTTTATCTTCTGAGCTGGAAAAGAAAGCAGTCCTTTAGTATTTTCAGTAATTTCAAAACATAATCCAAAATAATTGGTTTAAAAGCCTATAAGGCCTTCAGAGTAGATGGGAATACAGGTGCCCAGCACCATGCCTGGCTAATTTATTTTCATTTTTTGTAGTGACAGGGCCTGACCATGTTACTCAAGCTGGTCTCAAATTCCTGGCCTCAAGCAATCTTCTCAATCTGGCCTCCTAAAATTCTGAGATTACAAACCTGAGCCACCATGACTAGCCGAAAGTATTTTCTTTTCTTTCCAAAGCTTATTTGGGAAGAAGGCATCACAAATCAAAGGCATATATATCTACCCAGCTACCAGGTAATAAGCTCTACTACCTTATAGGAAACAGCAATGACTACCTGGTCAAATGGCCTCCGTATATGTCTCCCTAATAGTCACAGTTATAAAACATTTGGCAATTATTATCACTCATGAACTCTATTTTACTCTCATACAAGCCAGTGCAATAGCTTACACCTGTAACCCCAGTACTTTGAGAAGCTGAAGTGGGAAGATCGTTTGAGGCCAGGAGTTTGAGACCAGCCTGGGCAACATGGCAAGATCCCATCTTAACAAAAAATAAAATAATTAGCCAGGTGTGGTGATGTGATCTGTAGTCCCAGCTAATTGGGAGGCTGAGACGGGAGGACCCCTTGAGCCCAGGAGGAGGAGGAGGCTGCAGTGGGATATGACTGCACCACCGCACTCCAGCCTGGGCAACACAGCAAGACCCTGTCATTTAAAAAGAAAAGGCCAAGTGTGGTGGCTCACACCTGTACAGGAGCACTTTGGGAGGCCGAGGCTGGGGACTGCTTGAGCCCAGGAGTTTGAGACCGGCCTGAGCAACATAGAGAGACCCTATAGCTACAAAAAATAAAATAAAACTGAGATGGTTGTAGCTGTGTGAAAATAAAGGGCATGGTGGTATTTACCTGTAGTAGCAGCTACTCAGGGGCTGAGGTGGATCATCTGAGCCCAGAAGTTCAGGGTTGTAGTGAGCTGTGATTACACCATTGCACTCTAACCTGGCCAACAACTCAAGGCCCCGTCTCAAAAAAAACGTGAAAAAACATAGTCACGTAACTCTGAAAACACGAATGTGTCCATAAAAGACTAGACCAGGGTTGTAGTGAGTTTTAAAAGCAAATCATGGCCGGGCATGGTGACTCACGCCTGTAATCCCAGCACTTTGGGAGGCCAAGGCGGGCGGATCACCTGAGGTCAGAAGCTCAAGACCAGCCTGGCAAACATGGTGAAACCCCGTCTCTACTAAAAATACAAAAATTAGTCAGACGTGGTGGTACATGCCTGTAATCCCAGCTACTTGGGAGGCTGAGGCAGGAGAATCACTTGAACCCGGAAGGCGGAGGTTGCAGTAAGCTGAGATCACACCACTGCGCTCCAGCCTGGGTGGCAGAGTGAAACTCTGTCTCCAAAAAAAAAAAAAAGGATCATTCTGCTCTCAACACAGCAACCGCTGTGCAAGTGCTACATAGACTACTATTGCTGAGAGACATTGTTTAATAGTTTTCTGCGTATTTGACATCTCATTTCAGTCCACATTGTATACTTACAAATCAAAGGGACTAGAAAAAGTTTTTTATCTGTTTGAATCTGTAAGAGAAATACCCCCTTACATGTTTTAAAAGATAGTATGTTAGCTATCGGCTAGCTGACTTAAATTTCCTTCACTTCTCACAAACATCCCTCCAAAACTTGAGAAGACATTATACTAGCAACTAGATCCTTATTCCTCCACCATTGGTCATTTTAATTTTTCCTCACACTTGAAAAGATTCTCTTCAACTTAAAATAATGAGTTGTTATTCTTACTACTACCAATAGATGGCAATAGGCCATCAAACAAATCTTTAATATAAGTAAAACTCAGAATTAAATAATTTCAGACCCATCACTATCTCGAAAGTTATCAAGTCCAATGATCCCATTTCACAAATGAGGCAACTGAAGCCCCACTAGATAATGCCCTCCCTAATATTATAACACTGGAAAAAAACCAGGATTCTATTCATTAAAACTCATTAAAAGGGTGTGTGTGTTCAGGAATGTTCCTCAAAATTCAGGAATGTTCCTCAAAAGGGCCTGCGCTCTCCAACTTCTTTTCACAGCCAAAAATGCTTTAAAACTAGTATTCCCACATATTATTCATGATTTTCAATATGAATAACTGCCATTTTTTTCAAAGTAGAATGACTGAGAATGAAAATACCCCAGAGGCAGGGAGACCACTTTGGAGGTTATCAAAACAGTACAAACTAATCTAGGACGGAGAACACAGTGACTTAACAGACATCCAGGAGGTAGACCGAAAGGTTTTAGTGACCATCTACTTAAGCTAAATTGAAAAGTGGGGAAGAAAAACACTGGGATTTCCGGCTCACGCAATTAGGTGGTACCATTTAACCTAGATTTAAGACAGAAAGCAAAGGCGCTTTGGGGAAGACGGAAATAAGTTGAAGATTAGAGCTGCTTAATTTAATAATGAAAAAGCCGGGTAAGAATGTCCAAAAGCCAGATGGAAATAAGGGTATGGGTCTGAGCCCAACAGAGAAGTCTAGAGATTTGACATCAACGAATGCCTGGTAGCTAAAGCTACAGGAAGTACATCAGAAAGAATTCCATCATTTATACACACTACTGAAAGCCTGAGGTTTAGCATTGTTGTTCTTCTGAAGCACTCTAGAGCTCAGCTTACAGCAAAGGAATTCAAAATCTCTTTTACATCAGCCTCATCTTCTATAAAATCAGGACAACATTAATCTTATAGTTCTGACAATGTATGCAAAATATGTAACACATAGTAGAATTCAACAAACACTGATTAATAACTTTTATTTAAAGACCAAGCCCTTTTGCTAAGAAGTCCAACCTGTTGGTCTGTATTAAAAGTGAACAGCCCTACAAAAAACTGCCAAGTAAGAGTATTAACAGGTTTACCAAAGAATAGGAGAGGAAGTGGAAACGAGAGAAAAAAGTAATTCTTCAGGTGAAAGAGTATGGAACCTAAGAGTCAGAAGATGTAGACACTATGCCGGGAGTGGTCACTTACATCTGTAATCCCAATACTTTGGGAGGCTGAGGCAGGCAGATTACTTGAGGCCAGGGGTTCGAGACCAGGCTGGCCAACATGGTGAAACCTCATCTCTACTAAAACTACAAAACTTAGCCAAGTGTGGTGGCACGCGCCTGTAATCCCAGCTATTCGGGTGGCTGAGGCACGAGAATCACTTGAATCTGGGAGGGAGAGGTTGCAGTGAGCCATGATGGCAACACTGCACTCAGGTGAAGAGTACACCAAAATCACCAGTAAAGAACGTACCCATTAACCAAACACCACCTGAGCCCCAAAAACGACTGCAATTTTAAAATAAATAGAAATTAAAATTTTTTTTAATTCACAAAACTTCTTGAGTTCTAGTCCTAGTTTTGCCAGCTACTTAATATGAAATTTTTATTCCCATTTACCTACCCTCCCTACCTCATAGAATTGTCTTAAGAGTCACATGAAATAATACACGTGAAAGCTCTTTGCTACCTAAATCACTGCAAAATGTAAAGTATTGTGTCACGGTATTTTAGAGTAAAAGGAGTTTTTCTGACTCTCAATTACTGATAGTTTATCGAGTTGTTAAACTTCAAAGACAGAACTACAGTTTCTAGAACTGCTCTGCCTGTCCCTAAGAACTTTGTGCCATAACAAAGATGTTCTACACATACCTGCAATGTCCAGTACAGTAGCCACTAGCCACATGTGGCTACTGAGTACCTGAAATGTGGCTAGTGTAACTAGGCGATTGAATCTTTAATTTTATTTACTTTTAATTATCTTAAACTTCAATAGCCATATGTGATTAGTAGCTACTGTATTGGACAGCACAAGTTTCATTAACACAGTAAGAACTGGAAAATCCGCTTGTAGCTCCAAGGTCTGTAACAGAAATGATAAGACCACGAATAGAAATTGTGCCAGGCCGGGCGCGGTGGCTCATGCCTGTAATCCCAGCACTTTGGAAGGCCAAGGAGGGTGGATCACGAGGTCAGG
The DNA here is from genome assembly GCF_001698545.2 of Rhinopithecus bieti. Lineage (NCBI taxonomy): Eukaryota > Metazoa > Chordata > Mammalia > Primates > Cercopithecidae > Rhinopithecus > Rhinopithecus bieti. The sequence continues at coordinate 8,543,012 of NW_016807677.1, forward strand.
AGATCGAGACCATCCTGGCAAACACGGTGAAACCCCGTCTCTATTAAAAATACAAAAAATTAGCCTGGCATGGTGGCGGGCGCCTGTAGTCCCAGCTACTCGGGAGGCTGAGGCAGGAGAATGGCGTGAACCCGGGAGGCGAAGCTTGCAGTGAGCCGAGATTGCGCCACTGCAATCTAGGCTGGGCAACAGAGCGAGACTCCGTCTCAAAAAAAAAAGAAATTGTGCCAATAAAGAGGGCAGCAGGATTATGAGGAAACAGATATGCTCCCCTTTAAGACAACCTGACATATCCAAATCCAAAAAAACAAACCTGAGAAAGATAACTCCCAATTATTACAAAAACATTCATATTCCCTTGTACCAGTTACACAAGTATGTTCAGTATCTGTCCCAATTTATACAATTGTCTAAAACTCATCCATTGTATAACAGAAAGCAAGGCATCCACACAGATCAAAGGCAGGGAAGTTCAGAGGAAACAGGAACAAATAAATCTGGCTTGCCTTCTTCCTCATTTCCCCCAAAGTTCACACAACAAAAATGTATGGAGCACCCACTAGATAATGGGATTAGTGGGGAAAAGATGACTGAAAGTCTTACACCCTGCTCTCAGAGAGACCTTCTCAAGAAGAAACTAGAAAAAGCAGCATATAAATCCAACATACTCTCCCTCTAGTTCTCTATTCCTGCTACCCTACATCATGGGGTCAAAGGGCTGTTGAGAGATCTGCTTTATATAAATCGCCACCATGTTGCTAGCCTCCTTGCTGCTAGAAATCATGTGTAAATTTTATCTCTAGTATACCTAGGGAGTGTCTTTGAAAAACAAATACGCCCAAGAACCTAAAACTTCAACACTTTTGGGGGAAATTGTTCACATCTCTTAAAATATTTAAAACAAAACCCTCTCAACATTGTGAGCCTAGGAGGTTGCTGCTGCGGCAGCTGCTGCTGCTGCTACCAAGTGGCATTTACTGAGCCCTCACTATGTGCCAGGCACAAGACAACCCGTATCGCTGTATTAACTCATTTATTCTTCAATTAACCGTAGGAGGTCTAAACTGTTATCATCTTCAACTTGCAAATGGAGAAACTGGGTTCCTAAGGACTGACGAAGTTAGGCACGTCAGACAATCCGTGCCACAGCGAAGTTTCAAGTCCTGGCGGATTACTTCAACGCAGGGGCTTTCAACACTTGAGCAACTAGCAAAGGGCCTACAGAGCAGCAGAGGTTATGGGCTTGGTGTATTCTACCTGGACACCCCCTGACAAAGACCTGGGACCTAGGTGTCCTCCCAAAGCAGGGCAAGGCCAGGAAAGAAACGGCTGGCAGGAGTGTCAGGCCAGGACAGCAGCAGGGGAGCCTGTAGCGAAGGTCACTGCCAGTTTCGGGCAGAGCAAAGGTCAGATCCCAGACAAATCACACGGAGAACAAGCAGCAGCAAAGTCCCGGCTTTCCTGTGGGCACGGGAGGCGCTGGGAAAAGTAGCTGGGCATCCGGAGTCCCCGATTCCCGCCGGGAGTGGGTAACACGGGAAGGAACTTTGCAGTGCGACGGAAGGGAGGCAGCGACGCCACCGAGCAGCGAGACGGAGCCGCGAGGGCACCCCAGAAGAGCGAGGCGAGAGGCAGGCCTCCGGGGTGTGGGCCCGACGCGTAGAAGGCGGCGGAACCAGACTCGGCCGAACCAGCCAGGCGCCACCCACCGGGGACCCCGGCCCGCGCCCACACGGCGCCCTACCTGCTCCGCGCCCGCGCCGACACGCTCAGCGGTCGGCTAGCCCCGGCGCTCCTGCCCGGCCCCCGGCTCCTCAGCAGGCCGCTGACTCCAGCGCGGGACCCAGCGTGGTGCAGCCACCGGCCGGCTGGGCCGCCGAGTACCGCAGAAGCGGCGCGCAGCAGCCGGGCGCCCCCAGCGGCAGCCATCGCCCGCGGTCCGGATCTGCCGGAAGCGACGCAGGCCGCGGGCTGCGGCCGCAAGAGACTCCAAAGAGGCGGGGGCCGCAGCTGCGGCGCAGACGCCCGAGGGCCGTGGCGAAGAGCGCGGGGCTGGAGTGGCGGAGAGGCCCCACTGGGAGCAGCGCGCCGCGGCCCCGCGTGCCTTCCGGATGATCTATAAAGACACTGGCGAGCAGAGTGCGGCCCCGCCCCGCGTCTCCCGCCCACGCCGCCCAGTCCCACGGGGCGGGGCCAGCTCAGGGGGCCTTTACCTATCCTCTAGGTTCCCTCGTAACCTGGGTGGTTTTTTAGCGTCTGGAGTTGCCGTGCGGAAACAAAGTATTTTAAAAGATAGCTGGACATCTAGTGGAAACCGGTTAGCTAGACCACTGTGTTCTGTTCCGTGTCCCCCCATCCCCCAACCGTTAAAAAAAGAAAAAACTGGGAAATTGTGTCATCTTGGAGTCAAGTTAGAGCAAAAGTGAGTTCTGCGCACTGTAAAACAAGGACAGTGGGAAATTTTGGAAAATCTCAGAATGCTATTATGCAAAGAAATAATTATGACTGTAAAATTGTAAATGACAATAATGAATAGGCTTGGGGCTGCTGCAGAGGACAGGCAGCCATCCTAGACCTTGACTGGCAAATAAATGCTGGCTGAGTACATGAAACCCACGAGACTGAACAGGAAACTTTGTGATGAGCTGAGATTTCTTTTTTTTTTTTTTTTTTTTTTGAGACGGAGTCTCGCTCTGTGGCCCGGGCTGGAGTGCAGTGGCCGGGTCTCAGGATGAGCTGAGATTTCTAAAAGACTTTCACAAAAACCAGAAAAGATGAACTTTAAAATACAGTTTATCATGGTTAATATGTTGTGGGAAATGCATGGGCTTTAAGGTCAGAAATAGCAATGTTCAGATCCAAGGTCTACTACTTTAGAGATCTGAGACCTTGGAAAAATTATTCTCCTAGAGGATCAGAGTTTCCATAACTCTCAAACACAGATAAGATGTTCCAGCCTTCAGGGCCATTCCGATGTTAAACAAATACGCAAAACATATAGTGCGTCACAAACCAGGAAGGCTACCACTTCCTGGGCCTTCCTCCATCAGGGTACTCATAATGAGGTTAAAGGCCAAAGTCGAGGGGATATTGCAGAGATGCTAAACACAATCAGATACTTTTTTTTTTTTTTCTTGATATGGAGTCTCTTTTGCCCAGGCTGGAGTGCAGTGGTGCGATCTCGGCTCATTGCAACCTCCGCCTTCCAGGTTAAAGTGATTCTCCTACTTCAGCCTCCTGAGTAGCTAGGACTACAGGCATGTGCCACCATGCTCCACTAATTTTTGAAGATTCAAAACAAGAAAGTGTAAACCTGAGTAAAGTCTCTGCGGACAATGTATGGTGCTTTCTCGAACCCAACGGCAGAGAGAAGGCAATGGCTTCTAATTGCCTCAAATCTTTGGGTGAAGAAAAAGTCTGCGAAGGGCACAGCAAACCCTGACAAGAAATCTTGAAGAGGAGGTTGTAAAAGAGCAGTTAACTTTTTTTTTTTTTTTAATAAGATCAAACCTCCAAGGTCGGATGAATTAGTTGTAGGAAGAGAATTGGAGAGAAAAAAAAAATTGTAGATGTTCTCTCTTCTCTCAGCCCTCCTGTAGCAAATACAGTTTCAACTCCTTTAAGGCACTTGACAGTTTTCTGCTTTGTAGAGTAGTTATTTGTATACATAGAGTAGTTGTATATATAGTTCATCTTAGTAACTCCGACAGCACCAGCTACAGGGTCTTGAATATATCAAGGGTCCAATAAATATTGGTGAATAAATTAATGTTATGTAATTTCCATTAATAATCATCGGAATTCATTAAGCCTGTATATGAAGATTAAAGATAGAGAAAATGTTCTCCAGGTTTTCAGAGGTGGGTGAGGGGTAATGCCAAAAGTTGCAAATACCAGTAGTCAGCAGAATTCCAGAAGAGATTTGTACACATGGTCATGAATACAGATAAAGCAACATGGAATTACTGAAGACATGCTTTTGCTTATCTGTTTGCTTATTGTTTTCTTGTCTATAAAACTCCCACCCCTCCATTCCCTTTTTTTTTTTTTTTTTTTCATTTCTTTTCTTTTTGTCCTTAGAGATTGGGTTTTGCCATGTTGCCCAGGCTGGTCTGGAACTCCTGAGCTCAAGCAGTCTGCCCACCTCAGCCTTCCAAAGTGCCAGGACTACAGGCGTGAGCCACCATGCCCAGCCCATCTTTTACTCCTTTCGAAATCCATTCATTGTTTGAAGACTTTTGTCTTAATCTGTTTATGATGCTATAACAAAATACCACACAGACTGGGTAATGTGTAAAGAACAGAAATTTATTTTCTCACGGTTCTGGAGACCGGGTCGCTCAGGTGCCAGCTGGTTTAATGTCTGATGGAGAGGCCCAGTCTCTGCTTCCAAGATGGTGTCCTGTTCCAAGATCCTGTCCTGTTGTCCTGATGTGATGGTGTCCTCACATGATGCAAGAAGGAAGGGCAAACATGCCTGATTTCCTCCAGTCCTTTTATAAAGGTGTCAATCAAGAAAAATTATGAGACAACTCTCAATCATTTTAGGAGATTGATTTGCCAAAGTTAAGGATGCACGCCCAGGAGACAGTTCTATGCCTTTTCTGAAGATGATTTTGAAGGTTCCAAATTTAAAGGGGAAAAGGTGGGATTTTGAGAAGTACATAATTTTCATGTATGAGGAGGATAAGGAAAAGTAGTCATTCATGCCTGTGTCTAGCTCAGTGAATCTGATTTTATATATACAAGATGACATAAACAAATGGAGCAGAGGAAAAATGCAGGAAATCTACATTTTTACATAAGGTAGCATAGACAAAATGGGGCATGGGAACAATGAGATATGCATTTGTGTCTGGTGGGCAGCGGGGTGACTGCATCTGTAACGATAATCTATCCATTTACATTGCCGTGGTGAAATTTTAACAGAACTACCTTAAAAGATCTTGCAGCTCACCAGGAATTTCTTTGTGGGCAAAATATGGAGGAGGCATGTAGCTTTTCATCTTGTAGCCATCTTATTTAGAAACCAAAAGGGGGAAGCAGGTTTGCATGCCCCAGTTCCCAGCTTAGCTTTTCCCTTTGGCTTAATGAGTTTGGGGTCTCAAGATTTAATTTCCTTTCACATTTTCCCTTCTTTTTCTTTAAAGTCTTTTAGAGAAAGCATTTCAGAAGGAATACAGCTTTCTGACCTAGGTTGCTTTCTCTTCCTTTTCTTTTGACCTGGTTTCTCCTCACTAGGATGGTTAACTCCTGGAAGTTCAGGTCCCACGTTGCTAGGAAGGCTCATTCCTAAGATGTTATGTACCATGAAGATTTAAAAAAAAAAAAAAAAAAAAAAAAAAAAAAAAAAAAAAAAATTTTTTTCTTTTTG
>NW_016807677.1:8551172-8587659 GCF_001698545.2 Rhinopithecus bieti
AAAAAAAAAAAAAAAAAAAAAAAGTGGGAGAAAAGAAGGAAAAGGAAAAGAAAAAAAATACACACACATACGCATATATATGTATATATGTCCCTAGACCAGATTTATAGCAACAAATAGGAAGCAAACCTGGAAGGTGGGTCAGGTTATATTACTGCCTCCTCAATTACAGCAATTCCCTGGGCAATCATTACCCTAGACCTTTCAGTTGTGTGTGGACTTATTTGCAAGCACTTACCATAACAACACTGTAAGCAGAAACAGGACAGAACAGAAATTATTATTATTATTCCTATTATAAGCAACAGCTTCTGCCACCAACTTCCCCAGGATGCAAACCAATCACTCAACCAATTGATGAGTGAGGGTTTTGGATCTGACAGGTTGGTTATCTGGCTTTTCGTATCAGTCATAAGTCGGTTATGTTCTTCGATTCATGTGGAATATACACACAACATTGAGTTTTTATGATGGTGCAGGCCTCCCGCTGTGTTGCTGGGAGTATAAAGCATGACCTCATTGTTTAGCAACGAGATACTCATCTGGCTATCATTTAGGGCCTTCTTGGTGTAATTCATTAAGGCATCTATATGCCATACAATGCCTTTAGTACCTACCTTCAAATCTTCAAGTGATCATGCCACTGGAATACTGAATGTGTCCAGTGAGATCGTAAATGAAAAAGGCTTGCTGGTTTGTGCAGGGTCTGAATTATTCATCCTTGTGCTCAGCATAACCTAGGGAACATTGTCCTAATCACCCTGGAGGTGACCACAGCCATAAGTTAGTACCACACAGCCAATATGTCCCATTTGGCGCTAACCAATAAATACCTAGTTGCTACAATCAATCAGTGGCATGCCAGTCAGTGTCTTGTAATATGATAATGTGGTCACGGCGTTCTCCTGGTATCCACCCCACATTTCTCGAACTGTCTGGCCATAAATCCTTGGTGTGGTTTCTTTGTTCCCAGCATTTTGGCTGAGTTGGCCAAATGAAAGGGTGGGCCAGATAAATTCATCCCAAATTTGCATTATTCTATTTTGAAATGGGCTGTTGTTTGGGGGCATAGTTACCACCTTTTGTTTTAGTTGTGGGGGATGCTAAAGTGAGAGCTAATGAGCTGGTCCTTTCCGTTGAAAAACTTTTCCCATCTTCCTTGTTCTGTTATGCCAGCACTAAGAATACCAGACCATTTCTGTGATGTAATAAATTTTTGGTATTCTATTCAGTCCTAACCTTGGAAGGAGGATACCGACCATGGCAGGCCAGAGCCACTGGAAAGAGGCATGAGTCTGCATACCCAGCAGGTGTCCTTTTGTAATCTGTCTGCATAATCCTGAGTCCATTGTAGAAACAGGTTTGTTTCATTGGAGTCAGTGGGTGGCAATGGCAAGAAGGTATAGGGATATAGGGTCAATAATAGCAAGGTTGTAAAATTCATTTTAGTTACTAAAAGGATGTTTAATCAGACAAGGCAAGTGTCCTGTTCTTATAAGACAGCAGTTGCCAGTAGCTCTAGGACAATAATTGTAATGGTTATTATACGATAAACATAGGCATTCTTTTGTATACAGGCCTGGTCCTGTGTCTTGGGGTTAAGCCGTCCACAGCAGCTGTCGTCTGCTTCTATTCTGGATTGAGGGTCGATGTTTAGTGAACTGGAGGTGAAGGTCTTTGATGGGAGTTTACAGTCCAGTCAGGAGTTTGTGTCTTTTTAAGATGAGAGATGTGAATCCATGAGGCTATACCCTCTAATTTCGCTGCACGTGGATTAGTTAATAGCACCTAGTATGGGCCTTTCCATTGAGGTTGAAGAGAATACCTTATTAAATGTCTTTTTCAATAGACAAAATCTCCAGGCTGCAGAGCTTGACCAGGCACCTTATCTTCAGGGAGCACACTGTGAAAGGAATTCTTTACCAAGTATTGGCTTTTTTAAGATGATAAATGAATCCCTCCCAATATTGCGATTTATCTCCCTTGAGAAAAGTTGGATTGGTTATTTTCATTCCCATATATATGGGCCTTCCAGTTATAATTTCATAAGGGGACAGTTGATGTTTTCCAGGAAGGGTGAATTGGAGTATAAGCAGCACTAGGGGGAGTGCTTTGGGCCAGGGGAGGTGAAATGCCTCTGTGAACGTAGCCAATTGTGTTTTATTTATTCCATTGGTCCTCTCCACCAGGCCTGAGGACTGGGGTGGTAGGCACCCTGAAACTGTTGAAATATGGCCAAATTTTACAAAGATTTTGAAAAATCTGGCCAGTAAAAAGTGAGTTCCCCTATCACTGTGAAGTTCACAGGGGACTCCCCATAGTGGAGTAATTTTTTCTAGTAGGATTTTTCCAGCTGCCATGGCTGTTGCTTGCCTGCAGGGAAAAGCTTCACCCCAATGGGAAAACATGCAGACCATTACTAAAACATACCGATAACCTTGAGATGATGGCAGCTGGATAAAATCATGCTGCCATACCAGGTCCAGCTGGAAGGGGAAAATGACCCTGGACCCCATGGAGGGGTTTTCCTGGGTTATATTTGGGACAAATAACACATTAAGGGTAAATTTTTTGTGCCACTGTGAGGATGGTTTCCAGTAATATTGTTTACACCAGGATATAATTTTATCTGGATTCCAGTGGGTTAGGTTGTGAGCATATTCCATAAGGGAGACCTGATATCCCATTGGAATAATGGGTTTATTAGGTCCACACCATATTTCAGTTTTGGGAGACAAAAATCCCCCTGCCTGTTTCCGGGTAGATTTCTCTTTTGTAGGAGCTATGTTCTGGGTTTCTTTCAACATGTTTTTAAGTGTTTCGGGTTTTATGGCCATTTCCCAAATTGGGGCTGGTGGATCAAATGCTGCTCTTTTAACTGTGGTATCAGCCAGTTGGTTACCCCGACCTTCTGTGGTGTCTGAGAATGACCTGGGATTTTTATAACTGCCAACGTTTTGGTTGTAGAATGGCTTCTAACAGCTCTGATACTTGTTGTCCATTTTTTATGAGTTGCCCTGAGGAAGTTAAAATATCCTTTCTGGGAGTTATACCTGATATAAATGACGAATTGATGGGTGCTGACGAGTTGATGGGTGCAGCACACCAACATGGCACAAGTATATATATGTAACAAACCTGCATGTTATGCACATGTACCCTAGAACTTAAAGTATAATAAAAAAAAAAAAAAAAAAAAAAAAAACTTCTAAAAAAAAAAAAATCCTTTCTCTTTCCATAGCCTCCCAAAGTCATAAGCAACCCCAGAAGCCTAGCACTGTCAGTATAAATGTTTGCAGCCTTGTCTCTTGCTAATTGACAAGTTCAGATCAGGACAATCAATTTGACCACTTGAGCTGATCTGACTTGCGGAAGAGGACTGGCTTCAATTACCTCTAGTAAGGAAACCACAGCATCTCCTGGTCTAAAGTTTCCATTCTCTCCTCTTAAATAAGACCCATCTGTACACCATTTTATCTCAGCATTATCCAGTGGCATCTCTTGTAGGGCTGTCCTGGGTGTGAGAAATAGGTCAGTTACCGGAACACAGTCATGATGGGTTTTGTTGGAAGGGCCCGACAAGAGTGGCCAGGTTAAGATTATTACAGTAGCAAATGGTAATATTGGGAGATGATAAAAGAAGAATTTCATAAGAGGCTAACCAGTTGACAGAGAGATGTTGAGTATGATGAGAGTTTAGAAGGGTTTCAAGAGAATGCAGCACAAAAATGGTAAAGGAGGAACCCGTATTTGTTTCTTCAACAGGCTTGTACAGAAGGGCCGTGGCTGCTACTGCTCTCACACAAGGAGGCAGCCCTTGAGTCACAGGTTCCAGCTGTTGGCTATGATAGCCTCTAGGTCTCTAGGTCTCTCTAGGCCTCTAGGTCTCTGCTGATCACTGTGTTTCTAGAATGCAGTACCTCTGATTTCATGTATGAAAAGGGAGAAAGGCAATTTGTAGTTTGGGTGCCCTAAGACTGGGGCTTTAGAATTTCCTTTATTTGTTGTACAACTGATTTTCCCTCTGGAGTCCACGTGATGGGATCAGGTTGTTCAGTTTTTAGGTATGCATACAGAGGTTGAGCTATAAGGGAGAAATTTGGTATCCAGTTTCTACAATAGCCTGCCAGGCCCAAAAGTCCTCTAAGTTGTTTCTTGGTGGTGGGCATTGGGAAAGCTAAAATTCCTCTCACCCTATCAGGGTTAATACTCAGTCCTTTGACTGAGATAATATGCCCCAAATACATAAGTTGTGGTAAGCATAGCAGCAGTTTGTCTTTAGACACTTTACGTCCCTTGGTGGCTAACTGACTAAATATAGACTATCTTCCAGAGAGGAAGAGAGTGTGTCTGAACAAAGGAGAAGGTCATCCACATACTGGATGAGTGTTGAGCCCTGGGGAAAAATTAATCCTCTAAATCAACTTTTAATATTTGGGAACAGTAAACAGGACTTTCTGTGTACTCTTGGGGGATTACAGTCCACATATATTGCCATTCTTTCCAAGTAAAGGCAAACAAATACTGGCTGTCCAGACCTACAGGAATACTAAAGAAAGCGCTGCAGAGATCCACAACTGAGAAATACTGACTGGTGGTGGGTATAGCTGATAGAAAGATATGTGGGTTGGGGACTACTAGGTCTCTGGGTATTATATTTTTTATTACCCTCAAGTCCTATACAAATCTCCATCCTCTCCCACGTTTTTTTTTTAACAGGGAACACAGAGCTGTTGCAGGGGCTTATGGAGGGAATAATGAGCCCCTTTTTCAGATCATCTTATATGATAGGGGCAATTTCATCTATGGTTTCTTGTCATAGAGGATATTGTTTAAGATTGGGTAGGGGTTTCTTTGGGTTTATCTCTACCATTATAGGAGTGGCTGAGAATATTTTCTCTATATCTGTATGTGACTGAGACCATAAGTGGGAGGGGACATCCTTGAGTAAGTGTTCCGCTTCTGGGGTTAACAGGAAGATTGTGGAAGCCAAAAGGAGTTTTACTGTTGCCTGCTCTTTATTCCAATGTCCTCTCTTCTCCCCTAATATTTCCTTCTCTGTCTCTATTTCACTTTCCTGGTCACAAGATGACGTCTTAACATTACAGTACTAAATTGTGGTACATTGTGAGGACATTTTGAATTTGGTATTTTGGTCTCCTGGCTCCGATTCTTAAAAGAGTTCACTTTTTGATGAAAAAGATAATGCCATAATCCCATGTGGGCATTATGGATGTTGAGGAGATCCTGGCCCAAAAAATTGACAGGGGCCCCCTAGGGCATATTAGAAATGCTTGGGACAGACTGTGCCTGTCACACTTAGAGCCTGTGGCAGGGGAGCTGAACCCAACAAAATGGTAAAGTATAGGCTTGGACTTAAAACATGAGACAGTTTTATTAGACACACCCACCATGTTAATTCTTTCATTACTCCGAGGAATGGGGTTTCTAAATAAGGTGGGATTTATAAGAGATGTAGTTGCTCCTGTGTCAGTTAAGGCAGTTGTAAGCTCATGGTGTATTGTTATACAAATCTCTCCTAATTTCTTTGTCAGAGTAGGCTGTTTGGAGAGGTGAAACCCCTGAACTTCCTCGGAGCACCCCTAGTCTTCCCAGCTCACTGAGTTGCACTTACCTGCCTTTTCTTTCGTTTCCCTCTAAGGCAGTCTCTTTTAAGGTGTCCTGATCTCTTAACAGTGGAAACAGACTGGGCAGGAAGAGTCCTCAAACTGAGGGAGCTTAAAGTCTTTCCAGGACTGAGAGGCTTGAGAAGTTAATTGCTTTATCTGTGAATGCATAACTCAGGCAATCTTTTGTTTTTCGTTTTTTAGCATAGTGCGGGATAATTGGTCAGCTAAGTTAACTAGTTCATTAGTTCTGGCCATGGCCCAATTTGTCATGTGGCATTTTACAAGGGTGGCTAAATCATCATCTAGTCCATTTAAGAAATTTGCACTTGGCCGGGCGTGGTGGCTCACGCCTGTAATCCTAGCACTTTAGGAGGCTGAGGCAGGTGGATCACCTGAGGTCAAGAGTTTGAGACCAGCCTGGCCAACATTGTGAAACCCCGTCTCTACTAAAAAAAAAAATACAAAAATTAGCCAGGCATGATAGCACATGCCTGTAATTCCAGCTACTCGGGAGGCAGAGACAGGGAGAATTGCTTGAACCCAGGAGGCGGAGGTTGCAGTGAGCTGAGATAGCGCCACTGCACTCCAGCTTGGGCAACAGAGTGAGACTCCACTTCAAAAAAAACAAAAAAAGGAAATTTGCTTGATAATATACCATTTCTATTGTTTTCAAAACAATCAGCTGACATCCCGTAATATTGTCTCAACATTTTATCAAAATGTGTAAAATAATCTAAAACTGATTCAGTTGCATTCTGGCAGCATTGTTAGATTTTATTCCAATCCACAACCCTTTGGAACACTGAAGGAATGATATTTAACAGAGCAGTGGCTCTTTTCTGTGCGTCTTTGTGCCTGTCTTCTGGATTTTGGGGGCTGGTTGTCGCGGCTCTATTGGGCCTTAAGGGGTCAAATCTGCTATAGGGTCTGACCACTGTGATTTTTCCAGCCATTCCTTAGCTTTAGCTTCTGAGGCCAACATGTGGACTAGCTGATAAAGGTCTGAATGACTTGGGTCATAGGTTCTAATAATTAGCTCAAATTCTCAGGCAACCCCAGTTGGATCTTTATGGTGGTCAGGAAATTCTTTTTTTTTTTCCTTTTTCAGATGGAGTCTCACTCTGTCGCCCAGGCTGGAGTGCAGTGGCACAATCTCAGCTCACTGCAACCGCCACCTTACAGGTTCAAGTGATTCTCCTGCCTCAGCCTCCTGAGTAGTTGGGATAACAGGTGTGTGCCACCACACCCAGCTAATTTTGTGTATTTTTAGAAGAGATAGGGTTTTACCATGTTAGCCAGGATGGTCTCGATCTCCTGACCTCGTGATCTGCCTGCCTCGGCCTCCCAAAGTGCTGGAATTACAAGTGTGAGCCACCACACCCAGCCAGGAAATTCTTTATGCCTCAAAATTCAGCTTTTGACCAGGTTCGTAGACAAACACCAGGGTTCCCAAAATAGGGTGACCATGAGAGATGTCCCTGCAAGTTCCATCTCCTCCACATCTTCCAATGAGAGGCTGCCACTGGGGCTACCAGAGAATCAGCAGGAGGTAGGGTCTTTGAAGTTAGACTCTTTACTGTCTTCTTTTGAGCCAGTGGTAGACAAGAAGGAGAAGATGATAGATTGGAACATGCAGGAGAAGAAGGGTACAGATCTGATCCGGGAAGTTCAGAGAAATCAGGGTAGATTGGGGGTGGAGGTGGAGGTGGGAGAGGTGCCGAGGGAGAAATAATGGATTCCTAGGGTTTCTTTAAGAGAGATAAAAAATTGGAGAGTTCTTGATTATCTTTTCTAAGTTGATTATTGGCCTTCTGTAGGGAGATGAGGCGATCTTCCCCCCTTTTACTCTCCAGGTACCACTGAAAGTAGCTCTCCCATTCTGGTTGTTTAGTTTTTGTGCCTGTATTTTCCATCCTGGTTCACAGGTACACTAATTTGTGCATCTCAAAAGATCCCCATTTAGGCCGCTGTAACTTAGAATCTGCTTTAGTTATAGTGGTCCACTTGGTTAAATATTTGCATGACGATTCACCATAAGTATTTTGCATATACCTGGCCAGAGTTTCTAACAGTGGAACTATGTTCTGCAGCTGCTGGGGTTTTAGCTAACTTAGAGGCCTCGTTCCCAGTAATTTAGATTTCCCCTTCGGATTTAGCCAAGTCAGGACATGTGTCGAACCCAAAGTGTGCTGCTTGCAGACCTAATTTTTCAGGGTCATTACCCCCAGAACCGGTTCAGTCCACCTGTGTCACAGCTACCTGGCACAGTGTGTCAGGGGCTCAGGGTGCAGGAGGGGTCAGCTCCTTATATGCACCTGTTTGCTGAGATTAGACCCTAAATATGTTCTTCTGAGGAGGAACCTACTTAGAGCTACTGCACGTCTTAGGGAGCATTCCTCCCAGACAGCCCCACGAGATTCTCAGTCGCCTGAGGGAAGCAAGGTGCTTTTATTTCTTTAGAGTAGAATATTCCACACTCATGAGCTAGAGGGTATGGAGTTGGTCAAATCCGATAAGGAAAATGACCAAAACACACACACACAAAAAACCAACAAGACAGAAACAAACAACAAAACAGTTAAGCAAAACTAGCAATGATCACACAAATTATATGATTTCTGAACGCTCCAAATGTAAGCAGAAATTAACAACAGCTGGTTGTTAGTGCTAACTTTACTTGTTTAAAAACAATTTGCAAGACTGAATTCCAAACCAGTTTCTTACCTAATGATGGGGCCCAAGCTGAAGACTGCTCTCCACCAAGGCAGAAGCAGACAGGCTCACCTTCCTTGATGGAAGTGAATGGAAACTCCTCACAAAAAAGGAGTTTTCTTTAACAGCAAATGAACATCAGACCCCCAACTGAAAAACATTGGAAGATCAGGGATCCTCGACTTCAGCAAATCATCCTATCGGTTTGGGCTATAATGTGCCCAAGCTGGTACCAAGCACAGATAGGAGAGCTGCTGCAGGCTGGGCTACCTTCACTCAGCATCCCTTCATGTTTACCAGATGTCAATTGAGAAAAATGATGAGACAAATCTCAATCATTTTAAGAGGTTTATTTGCCAAAGTTAAGGATGCGTGCCTGGAAGACAGGTCTATGCCTTTCTCTGAAGATGATGTTGAGGGCTCCTAATTTAAAGGGGAAAGAGTAGGATATTGAGAAGTACACAATCCTCATTTAAGAGGGGAGTAGGAAAAAATAGTCATTCATGCCTTTGTCTGGCTCAGTGAACCTGCATTTCTTTACATAAGATGACATAGACAAATGGTGCAGAGGAAAAAGGCAGAGAATCTGTATTTTACATAAGATAACATAGACGAAATGGGGCAGGGGAGCAATCAGATGTGCATTGTGGGCCAGGAGTGGTGGCTCACGCCTATAATCCCAGCACTTTGGGAGGCCGGCAGACCACGAGGTCAGGAGTTTGAGACCAGCCTGACCAATATGGTGAAACCCTATCTCTACTAAAAAATACAAAAATTAGCTGGGCATGGTGATGTGTGCCTGTAGTCCCAGTTACTCGGGAGGCTGAGGCAGAAGAATTGCTGGAACCCAGGAGGCAGAGGTTGCAGTGGGCCAGGAACGCACCACTACACTCCAGCCTGGGTGACAGTGCAAGACTCCATCTCAAAAAAACAAAAAACAAAAAAAATGTGCATTGTGTCTGACTGGCGGGGGGGTGACTGCACTTGTAAAGGCAGCTATTGATTTACATTGCCACAGTGAAATTTTAACAGAAACACCTTAGGGTAAAGATCTTGCAGCTCACTAGGAACTTCCTGTGGGCAAAATATGGAAGAGGTGTGTAGGTTGGTGTGTAGCTTTTCATCTTGTAGCCATCTTATTTAGGAACCAAAAGAGGGAGGCAGGTTTGAGTGACCCAGTTCCCAGCTTGACTTTTCCCTTTGGCTTAATGAGTTTCGGATCCCAAGATTTAATTTCCTTTCACAAAGATATTAATTTCATCTATCAGGGGCATAGCCTTCATGGCCTACTCGCTTCCTAAAGGCCCTATCTCTTAATAGTGTTGCACTGGGGATTAAGTTTCAACATGAATTTTGGAAGGGACACAAACATTCGAACCATAGCACTCTTCTCAAATGCCATCTTTCCCAGGAAGCCATGCCTATGCATCCCAACAAGTCATCTTATCCTCTGCTGAATACCTAAAACCTTTGCTTATTCACATGAAACGTATTGTAACCATTGTTTTGAATGTGATAATGTTCATGAAAGTACTTTGTAAAGAAGGTAATGCCATAAAAAATTCAATGTTTATTGAGTATCTGCTGTGAGCTTCATGGTACTTCCTGCTCCATCACAAGTAATTTGTGTAGCTCCTGTAAACCAAAGGTCCCAAAGAGTAGGGATGCTGTCTTAGTCATCTTCATATCCCCAGCACCTGGCATAGTGCCCTGCACAGAGCAGCCATTTAATACCTTCATTATAAACTATGTTAGGAACTTTATAATTTTTTTCTCATTTACAACAAATTCCCATGGCACATGTTTATCTATGTAACAAGCCTGCATATGCAACCCTGAATTTAAAATAAAAGTTAAAAAGTAATTTATCTCATTTAATTATCACAGCAACTCTTTAAATATGCCTTTAGTCAATAAATATTTATCGATACAAGTGTGTGAGTATGCTATTGTGTCCGTAATTGGTTCCTTCCAGGGGGTTCTTGGTCTCGCTGACTTCACGAATGAAGCTGCGGACCCTCACGGTCAGTGTTACAGTTCTTAAAGAGAGTGTGTCCAGAATTTGTTCCTTCTGATGTTCAGATGTGTCCAGAGTTTCTTCCTTCCAGTGGGTTCGTGGTGTCACTGATTTCAGGAGTGAAGCTGCAGACCTTTGCAGTGAGCGTTACAGCTCTTAAAGGTGGTGTGTCCGGAGTTGTTTGTTACTTCCCGTGGGTTCATGGTCTCACTGACTTCAGGAGCAAAGCCACAGACCTCCGCAGTGAGTGTTATAGCTCTTAAAGGTGGTGTGTCCAGAGTTTGTTCCTTCCGGTGGGTTCGTGGTCTCACTGACTTCAGGAGTGAAGCCGCAGACCTCCGCAGTGAGTGTTAAGCTCATAAAGGTAGTGCGGACTCAAAGAGCGAGGAGCAGCAAGATTTATTGTGAAGAGCGAAAGAACAAAGCTTCCACACCATGGAAGGGGACCCCAGCAGGTTGCCACTGCTGGCTCAGGTGGCCTGATTTTTTTTCCTTATTTGGCCCTGCCCACATCCTGCTGATTGGTCCATTTTACAGAGTGCTGACTGGTCCGTTTTACAGAGTGCTGATTGGTGCATTTACAAACCTTCAGCTACTGCCAGGCCTGGTGGCTCACACCTGTAATCCCAGCACTTTGGGAGGCCGAGGTGGGCAGATCACAAGTCCAGAAGATTAAGACCATCCTGGCCAACATGGTGAAACCCCGCCTCTACTAAAAATACAAAAAAATTAGCCAGGCGTGGTGGCAGCCACCTGTAGTCCCAGCTACTTGGGAGGCTGAGGGAGGAGAATGGCGTGAACCCAGGAGGCGGAGCTTGCAGTGAGCCGAAATTGCACCACTGCACTCCATTCTAGACAGCAGCGCTAGACCCCATCTCAAACAAACAAACAAATCTTTAGCTAGACACAGAGCACTAATTGGTGCATTTTTACAGAGTGCTGATTGGTGCATTTACAACCCTCTAGCTAGACAGAAAAGTTCTCCAATTCCCCACCCGACCCAGAAGTCCAGCTGGCTTCACCTCTCACTATGATTTTATTATTGTTTATGTATATGTTTTTTCAACTCTATATTCAACAGTAGATGCTTAAGATTCTACATGATCTATATAATTTAGGTGTAAAGTCAGAATATATGATTATCTGAATTTTTTTAAGTATATGATTAGACCTAAGTTGATTTTGTCCCAAGAAATTAACATTCCACCCCAAGGCTATTTATAAATATAGCTAATGATATTCGTGAGTTTCCTAAATTTGAATTAAAGATATAGCTGAGTCCGGGTATGGTGGCTCACGTCTGAAATCCCAGAGCTTTGGGAGGCTGAGACAGGAGGATCACATGAGGTTGGGAGTTTGAGACTAGCCTGGGAAACATAGTGAAACCCTATCTCTCTAAAAAAATAAAATAAAATAAAAATAAATTTAAATTAGCAGAATGTTGTGGTGCACACCTGTAGTCCCAGCTGCTTGGGAAGCTGAGTGGGGAGGATCACTTAAGCCCAGAAGTTTGAGGCTGTAGTGTGCTGGGACTACGGGCATGTGCCACTACACCAAGCTTTTTTTTCTAACTTCTTGAGCTAGGTACTTACCTTATCAATTTTAATTTTGTTTTAAAATAAATAAATAAATTTTCTAAGAATTTAAATTCCCTTTAAATAGTATGTTTGGCTACATCAAATGAGTTTGAAATGTATTTCCTTTACATTTCAGTTTCTTTATGACTTCGGTTTAAAAATTTTCAAACTTCCATTCTGTTTATTCTTTGACAGTGAGTTACTTGGAATTGTTTTAAATTTCTAAATGTACAAAAATGTACGAAAACCAATAACACCACAGAAGAAAAGGTCAGTAAACTTGAAAACGCAGCAATAGAAACTTTCAAAATGATAGACAAAGAGCAAAAAGACTGAAAAAAAAAAAGTAGCCTAATTGACTTGTGGGACGAAATCAAATGATCTACTTCTATTTGGAGTCCCAGAAAGAAAGAACTAGAATAAAGCTGAAATAAAAATATAGTCTTGAGCCACTAAATGAGGAGGATACATTCTGTAAAATGTGTCATTAGTCTATTTGGCCTTGTGCAAACATCATAGAGTGTATTTACACAAACCTAGACCACATCGCTTATTGGACACTAGGCTATATGGAATAGTCTATAGATCCTAGGCTACAAGGCTGTTCAGCATGTTACTATACTGAATATTGTAGGTAATTATGACACAATAGCATTTGTGTATTTAAACATATCTAAATATAGAAAAGGTACAGTAAAAATACAGTATAAAAAAACTAAATATGGTATGCCTTCTAGGTCACTTAATATGAACATGACTAGAAATTGTTCTGGGTGAGTCAGTGGGGAGTGAATGTGAAGGCCTGACACATTATGGTACACTACTGTAGACTTTATAAACAATGTACAATTAGGCTACACAAATTTATAGAAAATGTTTTTCTTTCTTCAATAACAAATTAACCTTAGCTTACTGTGACATTTTACTTTATACTTTTTTTTTCATTTTCTAGCTTTTGACTTTGTAATAACACTTTTGTAACACTGTTTGTAATAACACTCAGGTTAAAACACACATTGTACAATAGTACAAAAATATTTTATTTCTTTATATTCTTATTCTATAAGCTTTTTTCTATTTTAAAACTTTTTTGTTTTACTTTTTAAACTTTTTTTGCTAAAAACTAAGACACAGGGCCGGGTGCAGTGGCTCACACCTCTAATCTCAACACTTTGGGAGGCCGAGGCGGGCAGATCATGAGGTCAGGAGATCGAGGCCATCCTGGCTAACATGGTGAAACCCCATCTCTACTAAAAATACAAAAAAAAAAAATTAGCCAGGCGTGGTGGTGGTCAACTGCAGTCCCAGCTACTCAGGCGGCTGAGGCAGGAGAATGGCATGAACCCAGGAGGCGGAGCTTGCAGTGAGCCAAGATCGCACCACTGCACTCTAGCCTGGGCGACAGGGCGAGACTCCGTCTCAGAAAACAAACAAACAAACAAAAAAACTAAGACACACACACATGAGCCTAGGCCTGTAGAGGGTCAAGATCATTAATATCACTGTCTGCCACCTCCACATTTTGTCCCACTGGAAGGTCTTCAGGTGCAATAACATGCATGGAGCTGTCATCTCCTACGATAACAATATCTTCTTCTGGAATCCCTTCGAAGGACCTGCCTGAGGTTGTTTTACAGTAAACTACTTTTTTATAATTACTCTAAAATAGTAATAAAAAGTCAGTGAAGTAGGTTTATTTACAACAGCATCACCAAAAATGTGAGTAATGTGTTGCACTATAATGATGACAGCTACATCATTAGGTGATTGAAATTTTCAGCTCCATTAGAGGAGCTAAAATGGTAGCCTTATGGGACCATTGTTGACCAAGATGTCATCATGCAGTACATGGCTGTATTTTTAAGACAATAAAAACTGATAGAGCTTATTGCCATCAGACTCTCACTAAACAAAGGTATAACTCAGGGTGGCCTCAACAGCCAGAATAGAACTGAGGCTTCCATTCAATGGTCTAAGAACCCAATCCTGTCAACAGTCACCGGAGTGAGCTAGGACACTGATCCTTTCTCACTTGAGCCTTGAGATGACCACATCCCCAGGTGACACCTTGATGGTGGCCTATGAGAAAAACCCTGAAACAGTGGATCCAGAGAAGCTATGCCAAATTCTAACCTCCAGAAACTGAGATAATAAATTCGGTTTCAATTCGTCAAGTTTTGGAGTAATTTGTTAAGCAGTAATAGATACATAGCAATGCAACATTCTTCAAGAATAGTGAAATGGAACCCAAAGGATGAGACAAAGAGGCAAGAAAAAATGATATGCAAAAAAATTAGCAACAATGTGGGTAAATCCAAGCAATGACCAATTAGAAAATAATGACAACAACTATATACTTATCAGAGGATTTTTTTAAAAAGCAAGATAAAACTATATTACTGGACCCACATTCATGTGGAACAGGAACGGAGTAACAAGAGCTCATGAGTGTTATTGGCAAGACGCTTTCTCCCTTTCCTCCTTTTAATAATGGAATACCATGAATTTTAGTGGAGCACATGGCTTACCAGATGGAGACCATCTTTCCCAGCTTCTGCTACAGATAGGTGTGTCCGTATAACAAAGTTTTTGCTAATGGGATGCAAGTAGAAGTGATGAATGCAACCAGATAACCATTTTACAAGAAAGCTACTTGCTTTCCTCTCAATTGTATTTTCCATTGGCTAGAAAATGACAACTGGAGTGATCACATGAGATCCGAAAATGAAAGCTAAACAAGATGGCAGGGCCAGTCCACCAACCTGGGTCCTTGCATGACCTCATGCAGCAGAGCCACTCACCGCTGTTGAAGGCACAGTGCCCAAGCCCCAGCCTATTCTGAACGGTTGCATGGGAGAGAATAAACATTTCTCCCAGTTAAGATATTTATTTTAAAGTCTCCTTGTTACAGCAGCTCAGTGTCTATCCTGAAAAAGACATCATTTGAACTCCAAAAGAAAGAAGAAAAGGAGGGAAAAACATCATAGGAAAAGCACATATTTTAAAAAGCATGAAATGAAAGGTTGAAAGTAAGGCCAAATATATCAAAAGTAAGTAGGTTAAATGCACCAATGAAAAAGCTGATTTTCATTTAGGATGAAAAAAATCTGACTCTACCACATTTAAGAAAGACATATCAAAAATATAAAGGCACAGAAAGGTTGAATATCAAATAATAGAAAAAAAATACTAGGTAAATACAATGAAAATAAAGCTAGTTTGCTATATTGCTGTCTGATTAAATGGACGTTTAAGAAGAAAATGCATTATAAAGGATAAATGTGTTACTATATAATGGTAAACATCTAAACTAACCTGGAATATATAGCAACTCCAAGCTTGCAATTATCTAATCTGTGTGTGTGTGTGTGTGTGTGTGTGTGTGTGTGTGTGTGTATGTACACATATACATGACAGAATTGCATGGAAAAACAGACAAATATACAATCACATTCAGAGATCTTTTGACTTACCACTCTCTGTAACAGATCAAACATTAAGTAAGGATGTAGAAAACTTGACACATATATTAACCTTTACTTAACAAATAATCCAATTCCCCAGTAAACATAGAGGGAACACTTATAAAAATGGACAACGTACTGGGTAATAAACAAAGTTTCAGTAAGTCTCAAAAAATTGGTATCATAGCGACCACAATGTAGTTGAAATAAGCTAGAGTAAAGGCTATTTATCCACCTCCATTCTAAAATCTAAGTACTTCAGAAAATGAATAGAAACTTCCCAAATGGATTTATATGTGGGCTAACTACCCCTGAGCTCTGTAGAGAGTTCTGGTATTTTAAGGTTGGCGTATTATGTTTTCAGTACTATCTTGCACTGCAGCATGGAAACATGGATTAGTAGCTCTTAATTCATACTCTCATTATTAATTAATAAAAGTGAACTGCAGAATGTTATTTTATTTAAGTTTTAAGTCAGAAAAAATGGCCGGGCCCAGTGGCTCACACCTGTAATCCCAGCACTTTGGGAGGCTGAGGTAGGCAGATCACGAGGTCAGGAGTGCAAGACCAGCCTGGCCAACATGGCAAAACCCTGTCTCTACCAAAAATACAAAAATTAACCGGGCATGGTGGCAGGCACCTGTAATCCCAGCTACTCAGGAGGCTGAGGCAGGAGAATGGCTTGAACCTGGGAGGTGGAGGTTGCAGTGAGCCAAGATTGTGCCATTGCACTCCAGCCTGGGTGACAAGAGTAGGACTCNAGGCAGATCACGAGGTCAGGAGTTCAAGACCAGCCTGGCCAACATGGCAAAACCCTGTCTCTACTAAAAATACAAAAATTAGCCGGGCATGGTGGCAGGCACCTGTAATCCCAGCTACTCAGGAGGCTGAGGCAGGAGAATGGCTTGAACCTGGGAGGTGGAGGTTGCAGTGAGCCAAGATTGTGCCATTGCACTCCAGCCTGGGTGACAAGAGTAGGACTCTGTCGCAAAAAAAAAAAAAAAAAAGGTCTGAAACTTCTTTAACTCTACAATTTTAGAAATGTAGTATAGGCCGTATGTGTGTGTGTGTGTGTGTGTGTGTACATATATATATATATTTTTTGAGACAGAGTTTCACTCTTGTCGCCCAGGCTGGAGTGCAATGGCATGATCTCGGCTCATTGCAACGTCTGCCTCCTGGGTTCAAGTGATTCTCCTGCCTTGGCCTCCCTAGTAGTTGGGATGACAGGCATATGCCACCACGCCCAGCTAATTTTGTATTTTTAGTAGAGACAGGGTTTCACCATGTTGGTCAGGCTGGTCTCGAACTCCTGACCTCAGGTGATCCGCCCCCTTCGGTCTCCCAAAGTGCTGGGATTACAAGTGTGAGCCACCATGACCGGCCTAGGCTATATTTTTAATTTTGGAAATTTGAGCCAAACCATTTCTTGCCAAGAGTTTCCAAAAATCCAGTTTCACCAGGAATAAGAAAACCACCCAGTGCATTTGTGCATCTATGTGTGAAAGTCCCAGTTGAAACAGATTTGGCATTGCCCTTAAGTGATAGCAGCGATTTGATTTTCTTGCCCATAGCTCAAAAGTTTTCTTTAGCCTCAGACCTGGACTAAGCCATCTCAAATGTTTATAGAATAACAAATTGGAATATTGTGCATCAAATTCATCTGTGATTCAGATGAATGTGTAGTATGTGGTGCTGTTTATTCCTTCCTGGCATGTTTCATTTTAATATTTTTAGTACAAAACATATAATAAATGGACTTAAATTTTACGTCCTTGCAAAATATTGCTACTGTGGTGTATTCATTCTCTATTGCTGCTGTAACAAATGTATTATTTTACAGTTCTATAGGTCAGAAATCTGCAACAGGCCTCGCTGGGCTAAAATCAAGGCATCAGGTGGGCTGTACTCCTTTCTGGAGACTCCAGGACAGAATTTGTTTCTTTGCCTTTTCTGGCTTCAAGAGGCTATTTGTGTTCTCAGCTTACTTCCTCTATCTTCAAAGCCAACTAGCTAGTCAAGTCCTCCCCTCACATCTCCCTGACCCTTCTTCTGTCATCGTCTCTCTCTGACCTCAGCAAGAAAGCTTCTCTGCTTTTAAAGGCTTGTGATTAATTTGGGCCCAGGCTGATAATTCAAGATAATCTCCCATCTCAAGGTCCCTACCCTGAATCACATCTGTGAAATCCCTTTAGCCATGTTAAGTAGCATATTCACAAATTTCAAGGATTAGGGCATGGACATATATGGAGACCATTATTTTGCCTCCAGTACATCAAACAAGTTCAGCATTGACACTAACCATGAGAGAGTCCTTTCTAAGGACAGAATTGTAACACAAATATAAACATTTGTATATTTGCTCATTTTTCCACTTTCCAGGCTTTTTCTGACAACTGTGCATTAATTAAGGTTTCAAGACTTTCTTCAACATGCACATTAGAAATAATGTATGTGATGCCTACCATAGGTACTATGTCCAAAGAGTCTGCAGTCATAGGAAAATTTTCACTAACAAAAGAATAAATATAATAATAGCTGCCATGTGTTGAGTGTTTACTGTATGCCGTGCATTCTTCTAGATGCTTTACATGTTTTGACTTAATTTTTTTTGAGAGAGAGTTTCGCTCTTGTTACCCAGGCTGGAGTGCAATGGCACAATCTCAGCTCACCACAACCTCTGCCTCCCAGGTTCAAGCGATTCTCCTGCCTCAGACTCCCAAGTTGCTGGGATTACAGGCATGCGCCACCATGCCCGGCTAATTTTGTATTTTTAGTAGAGATGGGGTTTATCTATGTTGGTCAGGCTGGTCTCGAACTCCTGACCTCAGGTGATCTGCCCACCTCGGTCTTCCAAAGTGCTGGGATTACAGGCGTGAGCCACCATGCCTGGCTGTTTTGACTTATTTAATCTTCACCAAAAACCCTGTGAGGTGAGGATCAGCATCCTTACAATTTTACTGATGAGTAAACTGAAGCACAGTGTATATTTAAAGTAAATGAGGTTTGGGGTGTTACCAAAAGAAATGATATTAGATAGCCTTTGGTATAGTAGTTTTTATAACATGTAAACACAGCAGGTATAGTACATATTTTATATAGCATTCAACTCCTTAAAATTGATTTATTTAACTTAGAATTAAGAGGACAATAGAATGGAATGTACACATTTCCATTTCTTTTAATCTGAAAGAAATGCTTCTGCTGATGTGTGCATGTGGAGAGAGAGCAAGAGAAACGGGGAGAGAGGGAGTTGAATTGACTCAATATAAAACAAAATTTCCTCCAGCTCTGTTTCTCATCTTGTTTCTGCCATTCTGCTCTAGGATATTTGTTCAAGACATCAGATATGTGTAATGTCACCTTTGGAGTTTATTAACATGCAGTTATTAATTTGGAATTACTCATACGAAGGATGGATAAGAGCCCAACAATAAAGAAACTCCAGTTAACAGTGCTGGGAGAGTTAACAGTTCAAGGCTAGTGCTCACGAACGCACCATTTCATCTCTCTGGTTTAAGATTGAGTAACTTAAGATTGAGCAATCGCCAAGCTTCCTTGAGCTTGGCTGACAATATGCTTTGGATTACAAAGTAATATTTTGCTTTCAATGCCAATTGTTATTTACAAGAGGTTTTAAATATTAACTGTGAAGCTTCCTATTTGGGGGACACTTTGAAGAATCTATTTCTGTCAAAACTCACCTTAAATTTCAACTTCTCAACTCTTTCTTTAAAAGCTCTTCATGCAAATTAAAATCGCTCTGCATATCATTTTTCCTATCAGATTATTTAAAAATCCAACATTTGAACACATTGTGTTGATGAGGCTGTTGGAAAACAGGCGCGCTGATACATTGCTAGTTGTGCAAAATAGTCTGAATTTTGTTGAGAGCAATATGACATTTTTTTAATGCATAATTTAATTTACTCTTTAACCTAGGAATCTGACTTCTGGGAATTTATTCTACAGATCCACCTGTATGTAATACAAAATGATGTCTGCACAGTGTTATTTATTTGCAGCATTTTCTGCAACAGCAGAATGTTAGAAACAAGTGTCCTTCTTTAGAGGATTCATTCAATAAACTATGGTTCTGCCCCACAGTTGAACAATACGAAGGTGAAAAAAAAATAGAAGGTGGCTCACTGTGTACTGATGTATGGTAATTTCCAGAATATGTTATTAAGTGAAAAAAGTAAAATGTCTAACAGGAAAAGGGAGAAAATTAGAAAAGTCATATTTATATCGTTTGAACTGGGCATAGAAAAACACAGGAAGGATAGCTAGGAATAAGATGGGAGCAGGAAAAAGGGTAGACAGGTAAGGTAGGGAGCTGGATTCCTCATTGTGTCACTTGTGATGGTGTTTTAGATTTGGGCAATGTAAATGCACTGCCTGCTCAAAACTAAACAAAACAAAATAAGTGAAAGTTTCAAAAGAAAAAAGATTCCTCTTTCTATGTGTCACAGATTTTCCTAAGCATGTTGTATTTTGTAATAATCATGTATATGAACTCATTCAGCAAGGCAGGAGCAAAGGGGGAAAATGCAACAGTCTCTTAATGGAGAAAACTTAAAGGCTGGGTATGGTGGCTCACACCTGCAATCCCAGCACTTTGAGAGTCCCAAGCAGGAGGATCACTTCAGCCCAGGAGGTTGAGATCAGGCTGGGCAACACAGGAAAACCCTGTCTCTACAAAAAAATTTTTTTAAATAGCTGAGTGCGGTGACATGAGCCTGTAGTCCCAGGTACTCGAGTGACTGAGGCAGGAGGATCAGTTGAGCTGAGGAGGTTAAGGCTGCAGTGAGCCATGGTCATGCCACTGCACTCCAGTCTGGGCAACAGAGCAAGAGCCTATCTCAAACACTTAGAGCCAGCATGTGAGAAAAAACTAGATTTAGGAGATCACAAAATGATATATTTCCTAGCTAGAAGGTTCTAAATGATACTTTGTCATTTTTATAGATTGACAAACCTAAAGCCCAAATGTTAAATGACTTACCATATTTACTCAGCTAATTTATGGAGAACAAGAGTAGAATCTCAGGACCCTTGATTAATGATCTCAGTGTTTATGTTGTTATACCTTATTGCCGCTCTACATATTAATGAATAATAAATCACTCAAATGAGGTAAAAATAACATGTGTAAACTGTTTCAGCATTTTAACAGACATTATCTATTTTGACTATCATAGTATTATTATGATAAGGTAGTTGTCTTAGTCCCTTTTGTGTTGCTATAACAGAATACCTGAAGCTGAATAATTTATTAAGAAAGGTTTATTTGGTTCATGGCTCTGTAGACTGAGAAGTCCAAGGGGTGTGGCTTCAGCATCTGCTTGGCTTCTGGTGAGGGCTTTTGTGCTGGGTCATAACATAGGGAGAGGTCAAGAGGGAAGCAGACACATGTGAGGATGCAAAACACTAGAGGCAACCTCACTTTTGTAACAACCTGCTCTGGCAAGAATTAATCTATTCCTGTAAGAACTAATCCAGGGGAGGCCGGGCACGGTGGCTCAGACCTGTAATCCCAACACTTCGGGAGACTGAGACAGGTGGATCACTTGAGCTCAGGAGTTGGAGACGAGCCTGGGCAATATGGTGAAACCCCATCTCTACTAAAAATACAAAAAATTAGCCGAGCGTGGTGGCTTGTGCCTGTAGGCACAGCTATTTGGGAGGCTAAGGCAGGAGAGTCGCTTGAACCCAAGAGGTGGAGGTTGCAATGAGTCTAGATTGTGCCACTGCACTTCAGCCTGGGCAACAAGAGCGAGACTCTGTCTTAGAAAAGAAACAAACAAACAAACAAACAACAGAACTAATCCAGGGGAGGCACAGCAAGACGGTGAAATATAATGTAAGGCTCCACTGATTGTCCCCCATGCAAGAACACCAGTTTAACAACCATCTACACAGGAAAAGCATGTTCATAAGAACCAAAAATCAGGTGATCCCTCATAGTCCCTGGTTTTAACTATTCTGGGATTCACTCAAGACGGTGGCAGAAATATTAAAGGGAAATATTAGGGAAAGTTATAGGAAATAGTCACAAACCTTTTGGAAGGCCAAAAGGTTACATAGCTTGTAATAATTGAACAGTCTGAAGGCAGCCGGTTCTTACCTCAGGGCATTAGGTCATAGGGTAAATACTAGGGGCAATAGAGGCTTCCCCAGTTAAGTCTGTTTACCCTACCTCCATTAACCAACCTTCTATCCAGATGGTCCTCTCACGGGGCAGGTCGACCAGGGATATTGCCCCCAATGGTTATTTACTTTAGACCGGTTGGTACCTGAACTTTAATCATTCATGGAACTATGTTCTTAACCGTGTTAATTACCCTCAAGTGTGTTTATTCAAAGCGTCTGTTGTTAATTCCATACTAAATAAATGCCTTGAGTGCGAGCTGCTCAGAGTGCGAGCTGCTCAGGTTCAGCTGCAGCGACAAGCCTCTCTTGGTGTGCAGGCGGTCGGACACTCAGCAGGACTGGCAAAACAGAGTGTGTGTGACAGTACGTTTTATTCATCTGTCTTTTGGGTCAGGGTCTGCGGGCAGACCCCTGCAGCTAATGCCCCCTTGTGAGGAGCAATACCTCAACTGGTGCCCCGTATGAGGCACAATACCACAACTGGTGCCCCATGTGAGGAGCGCCACCTCAACTGGTGCCCTCTTGTGAGGAAGTGTGAGACCAGTCAGGGGTCTGCAGAAACAGACTCCCCACAGTTGGAACCCCTCGTGAGGCAAGCTGCAAAGGAAGTGTGAGGACCACCCTCATGAGGAAAGCTGTGAAGGAAGCGTGAAGGAAACGTGACGGACCCCCCCCAAGAAAACGAAGGTGAAAAACGGAACCACGCGGTCACCTCACCGAGTAATCAGTAAGTTACTGGTGCCTACTTGAGATTACCAAGTTCTGGGGGAAGTTTGTTCAAGTAGAGTTTTATCATGGGACAACAGTTATCAGCTCAACAGAAACAGCATACAGAAGTGTTAAAACAATTGCTTACGGCTAGCAGAGCATCAGTTTCACAGGCTCAATTAAGGGACCTAATCATCCATGCTAGACAAACTGTTGTAATGCAAACTGTTGTGATCCCAAGCCCATGGTTTCCAGAGGAAGAAACGCTAGACACAGAACTCTGGGAACAAATGGGGAGAAATCTTAAACAACATCATGTGCAAATGCAACAGGTCCCAGCAACAGCTTTAACGTTATGAGCTTTAATTAGAGCAACTCTGACTCAGTTACACACAGATGAGCCTAAAAAGAGGAAGGAGGAGAAAATGTCACCTGCCATATCACCTCCTCTTCCCGGCCCTAATATTGTGTCCGGAATTGGTTCCTTCTGGTGGGTTCTTGGTCTTGCTGACTTCAAGAATGAAGCCGTGGACCCTTATGGTGAGTGTTAACAGTTCTTAAAGATGGTGTGTCCAGAGTTCCTTCTGATGTTCAGATGTGTCTGGAGTATCTTCCTTCTGGCGGGTTCGTGGTCTCGCTGACTTCAGAAGTGAAGCCGCAGACCTTTGCAGTGAGTGTTACAGCTCTTAAAGGTGGTGCGTCCGGGTTGTTTCTTCCTCTTGGTGGGTTCATAGTCTCGCTGACTTCAGGAGTGAAGCTGCAGACCTTCACAGTGAGTGTTATAGCTCATAAAGGTAGTGCAGACCCAAAGAGTGAGCAGCAGCAAGATTTATCGTGAAGAGCAAAAGAACAAAGCTTCCACAGCTTGGAAGGGGACCGGAGTGGGTTGCCACTGCTGGTGCTGGTGGCCAGCTTTTATTCCTGTATTTGGCGCCACCCGCATCCTGCTGATTGGTACATTTTACAGAGCACTGATTGGTTCATTTTACAGAGTGCTGATGAGTCCATTTTTACAGAGTGCTGACTGGTGTGTTTACATACCGTTAGCTACACACAGAGTGCTGATTGGTGCGTTTTTACTGAGTGCCAACTGGTGCATTTACAAACCTTTAGTTAGACACAGAGCACTGATTGGTGCATTTACAATCCTCCAGCTAGACACAAAAGTTCTCCAAATCCCCAACCCAGAAGCCCAGCTGGCTTCACCTCTCAATCCTCCCTCTAAACAGGACACCCCAACTACTGTGGGGAATTGGGCGATTGTCCCATCCAGCGGGATCGTTAACACAGACCTTGGAGGAGGGGGTGGGAATTTAGAGACAAGAGACACAAGAAATGGAGACAAGACAGTATCCTGATCAAGTCTCGTTTAATGGCGGCGGTGCAATGCCTTATATAGGCTGGCAGGGAAGAGGAAGGGCTCAGAGCAGGCGGGGAGGAGAATAATGAGAGACGTCACCAGGCGCATGCTCGGTAGACTTAGTCTTTCCCGGGCGCGGGAAGTTATCTACGCGCGCGCGGGAAAAGTTCGCGCGCACGGGAAAAGTTGATGATGAAGAACCAGGAAGTGCGCCATCTTGTCTCCACAATGCGGAGCTTAAGCAACAGAGGCCGCGGCAATTTCCGGGCCTCAAGGCTCCGGACAGGCGATGACCACTCTAGCCACTTCTTGCTCGATAGAGGTGAAGAAGGGGCCCTGCAGTTGTACTGACCGCCAGAGGGGAATTCTTTAGGCCAGTGAAAGGGCAAGTGGGTCGGTCCAGGTGTCCTTGGTAGACATTGTTAGTTGAGCCCTTTTGGGGTTAAATTTGTAAGATCATCGGTAGCTTGATGGCCTTGATCCTAGAAGAAACAAATTTGACAAGGAGGTTAAAAATACAGGGCCCGAATGTGAGTAATAGCAAGATGGCTGCCATGGGACTTAGAAAGGGGAGAAGCCATGTTGCCCAACTCCAGAGATTGGTATAAGAGCTTGAAAGACGTTGTCTGATTTCAGAAGCCTTTTCCTGCAAATGCCAGGCAGCATCTCATACTATCCCTGACGGGCCAGTGTAAAAACAACACTCTTCCCCTAAGAAGGTGCAGAGTCCTCCTTTCTCAGCAGTGAGGAAGTCTAGACCTTGGCAGTTTTGGAGAGTCACTGCTGCCAAAGAGTCTACTTGGGATTGTAGAGCAAGGATAGATTCTGTTATCTCTTGCAAACTGTCTGAGAAATCCTGAGAGTGTGTGGTAGTAGGATAATGAAGTAGATAAACTGGCTATTCCAGTTCCTGTAGCAGTAGCCATTCTTAACCGACAAGTAGGGGTATTAGTTGTATGGCTCTGCGCTGATGGACTTGAGCTTTGAGGGGTACTGATAGGGTCTGATTTCCTGGGGCAATGTTAATGTTGGGACTTAGAAAGACTAAGGTGCAGGTGCCTGTCCAGTTAGTGGGGAGGCAGATGTAGGTCGACATTCCAGATAAGAAGAATATCACCTTGGCTGGGTAGACAGAACTGGTTATGTATGTTAGAAAGGTGTGTGAGTTTGTTGTTTTCATTTTCCATACTCCTAGAGTATTTGCCAAGGTAGCTCTGGTGAGTGGCTGGAAAGGGGTGTTGGGAGCAAACTGAGTGGCTCCCTGTGTTCTATTTTCCCATTGGAGAAAAATCCGTTTTGTATCTACTAGGAACCATTCAAGAGTGATTGAAAGAGGAGATGAGAAGGCATTCACTAGTGGTGGGGGCGCTGCTGCAGGGGGTCCAGGGGTGAATGGTCATGCAGGGAGTATGTTTGCCATTACAAAATCTGGACTGTTTGTTAAGCAGGCAGGAGGTGATGATTTTGGGGGGCCCTGAGAGGCAGACAAGCCGTCTAAATGGAGCTGTTTGGGTGACTTGGAAGTTACTGTGATCAGTTGGGGCTTGAAGTTGTAGAGTGTAATTACACTGATGCGGTAGTAGGTGCCCCAGGGGCAGACCTGATAACAGGTTGCGTTGGATGCATAAAGGGGCTTGGAAAGTTAAGATGGTATTCGTAGTTACAGGGCCATGTATGGGCTTTTCATTGCTTGTGTAATAGGTGAGATTGCAAATGGAAGGACGTAAAAGTTGGATTGCACGTCCTGTTAGGGTATTCTTGGTCCTATCAGAGACAGGGAAGTCAGCTAATGATTGCATATTTAGAAGTCGGAAAGGTTCTTTTCCTTCATAATGAGGGTGGTAGGTTAAGTTGGTAAAGACCCAAGTATTTCCAGGAATGGGAGTGGCAGCGTAAGCAGAGGTTGATAGAGAGATAAAAAGCCAACAGTCATTTGCCAGGGAAGGATTGGTTTTAAGCATTTTCCACTGACTGGCTTCGGGTATAAGTACCTTTCCTTCTTCTGTCATTAACCACCCAAGGGGAGAAAACTATGCCCCCATGAAAGTCCCCATTCTGTTTCAGTCGGGGAATACTGGGGGTTAATCTCTTGGAGGGGGTTGTTCCATACCAAGGGTCCTTCCATAGGTACTTCTAATGGGAGGTTCTGCCTGGCAGCAAATTTGGCCTCAGCATCTGCCCAACAGTTTCCTTCTGCTTTTTTTCCTTCACCTTTCTGATGGCTTTGGCAGTGTGTCTGCCACCTCCTTGGGTTTTTGCACTGCGTGCGATAACTCCATAATTTCCTTGTGGTATTTAATGGGTATTCCCCCAGAGGTTAGGAACTCCTCTTCTTTCCATACTGCAGCATGGGTATGTAGGATTAGATAAGCATACTTGCTATCTGTACACACATTTATTATTTTTCCTTTTCCCAGTTCTAAGGCTCGGGTAAGTGCCACTAGTTCTGCTAACTGGGCGCTAGTCCCTGAGGGAAGAGGCTTACTTTCAAGTACAGTTACATCACCAACGATGGCATAACCTGCCCTTCATATCCCATTCTCCACAAATGAACTTCCATTCGTATATATAAGGTCAGGATTAGCTAACGGGACTTCTAAGAGATCATCTCGGGCGGCATAAGTCTGGACTATAATTTGTTGGCAGTCATGCTCGATTGGTTCCCCATCCTTTGGGAGAAAAGTGGCAGTGTTGAGGGCTACGCACGTACGTATTTGAAGCACTGGTCCCTCAAGGAGTAGTGCCTGGTATCTAAGTAGGCAGTTGTCTGATAGCCATAAACTTCCTTTGGCACTTAGTATGCCATTTGCATCAATGAGTAGTCCAGACAGTGAGATCCTTTCCTTGTATTATTTTGATAGCCTCTGACAGTAAGACAGCCACCGCCGCAACTACCTTTAAACAGTGAGGACAGCCTTTTGCTACTACATCAGTTTCCTTACTTAGGTATGCCACTGGTTGTGGGGTTGTTCCACGAGTGTGAGTAAGGACTCCAAGAGCTATCCCTGCTCTCCCTGTGATGTATACAGAGAAGTTTTGGCCTGTAGGAAGGCTTAAAGCTGGAGCTTGTACTAGGGCCTGCTTTAAGGTTTTGAAGGCTGTTTCTGCCCCCTGGTTCCCATTCTACTAGATAAATATTTGCCCTCTGGGTCTCCTTGATTAGAGTATAGAGGGGCCTGGCTATCTCACTGTATCTGGGGATTCATAGTTGTCAAAAGCTGGTGATTCCAAGGAACCCCTGCAACTGTTTTAATGTCTTAGGGCGAGGATAAGTATAGGCTGTATTTGTTACTTGCTGAAGGCTCTGCTCCCTCTGGCTAAGATTAGGCATAGATATTTGACCTGCTGTAGGCAAAGCTGGGCCTTGTACCCTTGATTAGCTAGAAAGTTCAAGAGATCTAGAATAGCCTGCTGGCATGAGGTTTCTGAACTGGTAGCCAAAAGTAAACCATCCACATACTGAAGGACCAGAGTGCCTGGACTTGAGAAGTGGCCTAGATCTTGGGCCAGTGCCTGACCAAACAGATGAGGGCTATCCCTAAACCCTTGGGGCCAGACCGTCCACGTAAGTTGGGACATGTGGTCTGTGGGATCCTCAAAGGCAAAGAGAAACTGGGAGTCAGAGTGCAAGGGAATATAGAAGAAGGCATCCTCGAGGTCCAAAACAGTGAAGCATTCTGCTTCCTCTGGTATTTGAGAGAGCAGGGTATGGGGTTGGGTACAACTGGATATAGAGGAATTACTGCCTCACTGATGAGTCTAAGATCTTGCACTAGTCTTCACTGACCATTTGGTTTTTGTACTCCTAGAATTGGGGTGATGCAAGGACTGCTGTATTTACTTACTAAGCCTTGAGCTTTTAAATGTTTAACAATATCCTGAAATCTTTTATGAACTTCAGACCTGGAGGGATATTGCCTTTGATAAGGAAAAGTGCTGGGATCTTTTAGCCTGATTTGGACTGGGTGGGCATTTTTTACCCTTCCAAATTACCTTTCCAATGCCCAGACTTCAAGGTTGATTCCCTCCTCAAGTAGGGGACAACAAATGGGTAACTTGTTCCCCATATTCATGTAGATAATAGCTCCAGCTTTGGTCAATATATCCCTCCCTAATAAGGGTGTGGGACTTTCAGGCATAACAAGAAAGGCATGTGAAAAGAGCAAAGTCTCTCAATTACAACTGAGGAGGTGGGAGAAATACCTGGTTACAGGTTGTCCCAGGATTCCTCGGATGGTAACGAACCTTGACGACAGTCGTCCGGGACAGGAGATTAATACTGAGAAGGCTGTGACAGTGTCCAGAAGGAAGTCAGTTTCCTGGCCCTCAATAGTTAAACGTACCCGGGGCTCAGTGAGGGTGATGACATGAACTGGTGCTTGCCCCGGGCACCCTCAGTCCTGTTGTTGGATCATCTGGTTGGGGGCTTCTGGCCTAGAGAACCACTGTAGTCTGGGGCAGTGTTCCTTCCAGTGATTGCCTCGGCACAGTGGACATGGACGAGGGGGCAGTTTCTCATTGGACAATCTTTTAAAGTGTCCTTGTAAACCACACTGATAACAAGCCCTACAGGGTGATTGGCCTGCTCCATTTTCTGTCCTCTCTGAACCACCAAGGTTTGTTTGAAGGCCATGACTAAGGCTGCAGCCTTTCTCTGCTCTCGCTTTTCCTTTGGACATGTTCCTCTTGGTCCCTATTATAGAACATCGAGGTTGCCAGGTTTAATAATGCCTCCAGATTGTGTTCAGGGCCCAGGGCTTGCTTTTGGAGCTTTCTCCTGATATCCGCAGCTGATTGGGTAATAAACTTATCTTTTAGGATCAATTGACCCTTGAGTGAGTCAGGTGACAGGGGAGTATATTTTCTTAAGGCCTCCCATAGCCGCTCAAGGAAGGCAGGATTTTCTTCCTTTCCCTGAGTTATGGTGGACATCATTGAATAATTCATGGGCTTTTTCCTAACTCTCCTTAGTCCTTCTAGAACACAGGTCAACGGATGTTTATGACTCCAGTCCCCATGATCTGAGTCGAGGTCCCAGTGGGGATCCATACTGGGCATGGCTTGCTGACCTGTAGGAATTTGTCCCTTTCTTCAATTTTCATTCTATCATTTACTTCACTAAGATACCAGGTATCTCTAAACTCTTGGGCTGCAGCTAAAGCCACATTCTTTTCATTAAAGGCCAGGGTTTCATCTAACAATAGTATGACATCTCTCCTAGTGAGATCGAAGGTTTGCCCTAGACCCTATAGGACATCTATGTACCTATCAGGATCATCTGAAAACCTCCCCAGGTCTGCCTTGATCTGCTTTAAATCAGAGCAGGAGACAGGGACATGTACCCGGGTTGGGCCAAATTCCCCTCCCCCTACAGCTTGAAGGGGACATAACCAATAGCCCGGGGGTTTTTATGGTCCTTTGGACATTTCTTTGCTTATTTCCTTCTGGGAAGGGGAGATTAGAGGAGGCCTATCATCAACAGGAAGGAAGCTATAGGGAGGTTAGGATATGGGGGTAAGCTGAGAGGTCTTCCTGTGGGATGTAAATTGCAAGCTTTGCATAGTTGTGTATTCTCCTTCAGTGAAAAGAAAGCTTGGACGTAAGGTATTTCACTTTATGTGCCTTCCCTCTTACAGAAAAGTTCAAGCTGCAGGATAGTATTGTAATTTATATTTCCCTCAGGTGGCCATTTTTCCCCATCACAGAGAGAATATTGGGACCAAGGTGTAGTACAGGAGAAAAATGAGCCACCTCTTTTTCAGGGTTTGCAAGTCAAATTGGTCCCAATGGCTTAGGATGCATTTCAAGGGTGAGCCTATTGATGCCTGAGTGTTTCCCATCTGAAAGACAAAACTGCCTGCAGTTTTGGTTTGTTTGTTTCTCCCCCTGCCTAAGAACCTGTCCAGTTCCTGGACCCTGCTGATCAGAATAGTTGTGCTCACCGATGCAGCAGCAGAAACACTAGTTTTCCTCCTAGACCACAAGGAGTAATGAGGAATGTCAGATTTAGTGACCCTTACTGATGCATTCTCGAAAAACTGTTACAGTCCTAAGCATTCTTCTGTTAGTATTGGGACTTTACTCTTGTCCTATAAAGATGTTATGCCCCAAAAATGAAGTGGAGGGCCATACCCTGAGGAAGGGGAGGAATCTCCAGAGTTGGAAGAGTGATGCCTTTTGTCCTCACTTGCCTAGGAAGGATATCATTTCTGAAGCTCCCCATATCCTAGCTTCAGGAATAGCTTTTGTTAGGCCTGCTTGTCTGAGGAGGGATTCTAAATTCCAGATAGTCCCCTCTATGATGGGGCTTTGGGCAAAAATTATGTCTTTCTGATTGGTGAGCCCAGGTGCTAAAAGAAGGAAATAGAGTACTGGAGTTTATACTATAAATAATTCCTATAGGAGAAACTAGAAAACACCAGAGACAGGGAATGGTTTTTAGAAGCGGGATTAGCCTCGGAGAAGAGAGGCAAGAGGAAGTTTGTCTGACAGGCATTAGGACCCAGGGAGGAAGGGTCAGGATAGATAGGATAGATGGGCGAGTCTCGCTTGGGTGACATGACTTTGAGAGTTCTGCTCATGGCCGCGGGGTCAACCAACTTGTTGTCGGAACCCTGGAGCTGAATGGCTTTCCTCTCTATCGACCCTCGTCTCAGCCCGGAAGTATAGGAAAAGCGGAAGCTGGTTCCAGGCAAACCAATGCTCTCAACTCCGAAGAGTCAGGGGTTGTTAGAGAGCCCTTTCCCAGAAAACCTGACACCTGTGTCTTTAGTCTGGTGGCTGCACTAGTTGCTTTTAATTGGCCAACAGGTGCCTGGTATTTAGCCCCAAATTCTAAGGAAAATAGGACAGAATAGTAAGTGAAAGGGGTCCAATGGTACTCACTGCTTGGTGATAGTCCCTTGGTGGTCACCAAAATGTGTCCGGAATTGGTTCCTTCCGGTGAGTTCTTGGTCTCGCTGACTTCAAGAATGAAGCCGTGGACCCTCGCGGCTTATTTGGTTCTTAAATATGGTGTGTCCAGAGTTTGTTCCTTCTGATGTTCAGATGTGTCCAGAGTTTCTTCCTTCTGGTGGGTTTGTGGTCTCACTGACTTCCGAAGTGAAGCTGCAGACCTTCGCAGTGAGCATTACAGCTCTTAAAGGTGGTGTGTCCTGAGTTGTTTCTTCCTCCCGGTGGGTTCGTGGTCTCACTGACTTAAGTAGTGAAGCCACAGACCTTCACCGTGAGTGTTAAGCTCATAAAGGTAGTGCGGACCCAAAGAGTGAGCAGCAGCAAGATTTACTGTGAAGAGCAAAAGAACAAAGCTTCCACAGCTTGGAAGGGGACTGAGCCGGTTGCCGCTGCTGGTGCTGGTGGCCAGATTTTATTCCCTTATTTGGCCCCACCCACATCCTGCTGATTGGTCCATTTTACAGAGTGCCGATTGGTCCATTTTACAGAGCGCTGATTGGTCCATTTTTACAGAGTGCTGATTGGTGTGTTTACAAACTTTTTGCTACACACAGAGTGCTGATTGGTGCATTTTTACAGAGTGCTGATTGGTGCGTTTACAAACCTTTAGCTACACAGAGCACTGATTGGTGCATTTACAATCCTCTAGCTAGACGCTAAAGTTCTCCAAGTCCCCAACCAACCCAGAAGCCCAGCTGGCTTCACCTCTCAATATCACCAGGCCGAAATAACAAACAGGAAACGTAGGTTTTACCTGAGCCTCCTCCTCTAATAGATAAGAAAAAAGACAGAGGGTACACTGTAGCTATCAGTCCCTGTCTTATGCAGGCAGCATTAGAAGGAGAGCCCTTAGCCTGCCCAGTAATGCAAAATTGGCAAGGCAGTCAGGTGCATAAAGAAATAAGAAAAAGCATTAGAGGCTGGAGCCATGTGGCCAAGCGGGCAGCAGACAATGTGGCTTCCACAGACAACACAGGCCCCAGACATTATGTTGAAGAAGCAGAAGGCTAAGCCAGATAATTTATTCATTTTTAATTCTCTCACTTTGCCTACTACCTGTACTTGCTACACTCCATTAAGCCCATCTTCTAAATCTGCCTTTTTTCAACCCTGTTATCTGGGCAAACACTCCCTTCCCAGCTTCTAACAATGCAACTGCTTGGCTGGAAGAAGTTAACATACCCCCAGTGGGGTTCCTTAGTAACAGCACTCATCAAACTAAGATACCACATAATACTACAGGTCACTCTTTGACTAGAAAAGAATGTTGCTAATTGTACTCGTAATTGTCTTATGTTACTTGCTAATTCTAGGATGCAAAGCCAGAATAAGAGCAGTGACCGCCTCGCCTGACAAACCTATAGCTGCACATATCTGCACTCTGCAATCAAAAAGTCCTAACACAGAAAACAAAAAAGTGAGAGATGTTGGGATTCACTCAGTATGGTGGCAGAATTATTAAAAGGAAATATTAGGGAAAGTTATAGGAAATAGTCACAAACCTTTCAGAAGGATGAAATATTACATAACTTGTAATAATTAAACAGGCTGAAGGCAGCCTGTTCTTACCTTAGAGTATTAGGGCATAGGGTAAATACTAGGGACAATAGAGGCCTCCCCAGTTAAGTCTGTTTACCCTACCTCCATTAACCAACCTTTTAGCCAGATGGCCCTCTCGGGGGGGAGGTCGACCAGGGATATTGCCCCCTAATGATATTTACTTTAGAACACAGTACCTGAACTTTAATCATTCATGGAACTACTCTCTTAACCATGTTATTTACCCTCAAGTGTGTTTACTCAAAGCTTCTGTTGTTAATTCTATACTAAATAAATGCCTGGAGTGCGAGCTGCTCAGGGCCAGCCATGGTGACAAGCCTCTCTTGATGTGTAGGCAGTCGGACACTCAGCAGGACTGGCAAAACAGAATATCTGTGTGTCAGTGTACGTTTTATTCATCCGTCCTTTGGGTCAGGGTCTGCGGGCAGAGCCCTGCAGCTAATGCCCTCTTGTAAGGAGCAATACCTCAATTGGTGCCCTGTGTGAGCAGCAATACCACATAACTATGTATCACTGGAAGAGGGACTGAGGAGATGGAGAAAACAGTCTTGAATCACCGACATCACCCCCATCTCTGGCAGCAGCAGTGTGCTGCTGAGAGCCTCTCTGGGCACTGGAGAAAAGCAAGCATAACAATTATGAGGCATTGAACTCAGTGTTGTCCTGTTAGAGCAGAAAGGAAAACCAGACTAAACTCAGCTGATGCCCACCCATGAAGGGAGCTTTTAAACCAGCCCCAGCCAGAGGGGAATCGCTGATCCCAACGGTCCGAATTGGAGTTCCTGCAAATCTTGCCACCTACGGCAAAAGTGCTCTGGGTCTCTAAGTAAACGTGAAAGGCAGCCTAGGCCATAAGGACTGCAACTATTAATATTAGGTGAGTCCTAGGGCTGAACTAGGCCCAGAGACAGTGGGCTATGGGGGGCACATGACCTACTGAGACAGCAGTTGGAGCAGCTAAGGAAGTGCTGGTATCACCCCCCCGCCCCAACCCCAGGCTATACAGCTGATTGTTCCAAAAGAGACTCCTTTATTCCACTTGAGAAGATGAGAGGCAAGAGTGTGGAGGACTTTGACTTGCATCTTGGGTATCAGCTCAGCAAAAGCAGCATAAACCTCACTCAGAGTAGTAAGGCCCCCATTCCATGCCCTAGCTCCTGGATAGTATTTGTAGACACAACCTGAGCCAGAAGGGAGCCCGCTGCCTTGAAGGGAAAGGCCCAGTCATGGCAGCCTGCATCACCTGTTAATTAAAGACCCCTTGGGCCCTGAACAACCAGCAGCAATACCCAGGTACTACACGGAGGACCTTGGGTGAGCCTCTGAGACTTGCTGGCTTCAGGTGAGACCTAGCACATTACCAGCCATGGTGGTTATGGATCAAAATTTCTGCTTGAGAAAAGCAGAGGGAAAAGTACAGGGGACTCTGTCTTGCACCTTAGGTACCAGCATAGCATAGCCACAGGGGAGTAGAGCACCCAGTGGGCTCTTGGGGTCCTCAATTTCTGGATTTGACTCTCCAACACCATCTCTGGACCTGTTCTGAGCCAGAGGGGAGCCCATGCCCTGAAGGATGAGTTACAGGCCAGGAAGCATTCATCACAAGCTAACTTAAGAGCCCTTGGGCCTTAAGGGAACTTTGGCAGTAGTTTGGCAGAACTCCCCATGGCCTGTAGTAGCAGTGGAATGGGGTGAGGCTACTGTGCCTTTGGAAAGGCGAGGGAAGAGGCGAGGGAAGGACTGCATCTTCCAGTGTGACTGCCAGCTCAGCCACAATACCAGAAGAACACCAGGTAGACTTCTAAGGTTTTTTATTTTAGCCCCTGACTACCAGACAATTGCACCTCTGGACTTACCCAAGACCTAGGGGAACTCGCTGCCCTAAAGGGAAGGACACAGGCTTGGCTGCCTTTGCCACCTGGTGATTATAGATCCCCAGGGCCTTGAGTAAACATAGACAGTATCCAGGGAGCAGTTATAGCAGTCCATGGACAAGACCCAGTGCTGTACTAGCTTTAGGTCTGACCCAGTACAGTCACAGTGGTGGCGGCCACAGGGGTAGCTGTGTCACTCCACTCCCAACTTTAGGGGAGAAAGTAAGAAAGAAGGAAGAGTCTCTGCCTGGTAATCCAGAGAATTCTCCTGGAAGTTTTCCAAGACTATCAAGGTGGTACCTCTACGAGTCTGCAAGAAAAATAATGTTACTGAGCCTAGAGTGCCCCCTAAAGTATATACACCTTAGATCACAGCTCCCAAGTCCTTTCAAGTATCTGGAAAGCCTTCTCAAAGAAGGACAGGTGCAAACAAGCCCAGATAATGAAGACTACAATAAATACCAAACCCTTAAATGCCCAGATACTGTTGAACATCTACTAGCATCAACACCATTCAGGAAAACATGACCTTACCAAATAAAATACATAAGCCACCAGGGACTAATCCCAGAGAAACAGAGATATGTGACCTTTTCAACAGATAATTCAAAATAGCTGTGTTGAGGAAAATCAAAGAAATTCAAGATAGCACAGAGAAGTAACCATGTCTCTACTAAAAATACAAAAATTATCTAGGTCTGATGGTTCATGCCTGTAATCCCAGCTACTCGGGAGGCTGAGGCAGGATAATTGTTTGACCCGGGCAGTGGAGGTTGTAGTAAACCGAGATCATGCCACTGCACTCCAGCCCGTGTGACAGAGTGAGACTCTGTCTCAAAAAACAAAAAAGAAAGAAGCATGCATACAGGATGTAGAAAACAGCCTCAAAGGGGCCAATCCAAGAGTTATTGGCCTTAAAGAGGAGTTAGAGAAAGAGACAGGGGTAGAAAGTTTATTCAAGGGGATAATATCAGAGAATTTCCCAAACCCAGAGAAAGATATCAATATCCAAATACAAGAAGACTTTAGAAACCAAGCATATTTAACCCAAAGAAGACTACCTCAAGGCATTTAATAACCAAACTCCCAAAGATCAAGGATAAAGAAGGGACCCTAAAAGCAGCAAGAGAAAAGTAAAAAACATACAATAGAGCTCCAATACATCTGGCAGCAGACTTCTCGGTGAAAACCTTACAGGCCAGAAGAGAGTAGCATTACATAAAATGCTGAAGGAAAAAACTTTTACCCTAGAATAGTATATCCAGCAAAAATATCCTTCAAACATGAGGGAGAAATAAAGACTTCCCCTGACAAACAAA
The DNA here is from genome assembly GCF_001698545.2 of Rhinopithecus bieti. Taxonomy (NCBI): domain Eukaryota; kingdom Metazoa; phylum Chordata; class Mammalia; order Primates; family Cercopithecidae; genus Rhinopithecus; species Rhinopithecus bieti. The sequence continues at coordinate 8,586,501 of NW_016807677.1, forward strand.
AGTTGAGGGATTTTATCAACACCAGACCTGCCCTACAAGAAATGCTAAGAAGAGTACTTCTGTCAGAAACAAAAGGACATTAGTGAGCAATAAGCAATCACCTGAAGGTACAAAACTTACTAGTGATAGTAAGTAAATAGAAAAACACAGACTGTTATAACCCTGTAACTGTGGTTTGTAAACTACTCTTATCCTAAGCAGAAAAACACATGATAAACCAATCAAAAATAATAACTACAACTTTTCAAGACATAGACAGTACAATACAATACAATATAAATAGAAACAAAAAAGTTTAAAAGCAGGGGTATAAAGTTAAGGTGTAGAATTTTTATTTTGCTTTTGCTTGTTTGTTGGTGTTATGCAAACAGTGTTAAGTTGTTATCATTGTAACAACTGTGTTAATTTGTTATTTTTAACTAAATAATGGGTTATAAGATGGTATTTGCTAATCTCATACTAACCTCAAACCAAAAAACAATAAGTACACAAAAAATAAAAAGCAATAAGCTAAACATATCACCAAAGTAAATCACCTTTGCTAAAGGAAGACAGGAAGGAAAGAAAGAAGAGAAGACCACAAAACAACCAGAAAACAAATAACAAAATGGCAGGAGTAACAAAATCAACAGTGTTTGATTTCCTGTTGAAAATTAACATTGGACTTAATTTGCACTGTAGACCAAATGCACTTAGTAGATATTTACAGAACATTTCATCCAATGACTGCAGAATACACAATATTTTCCTTAGCACGTGGATCATTCTCAAAAATAAACAATAGGGTGGGTCACAGAACAAGTATTAAAACATTCTAAAGAATGAAATAATATCAAGCATCTTCTCTGACCACAATGGAAAAAAACTAGAATTCAATAACAAGAGAAATTTTGGAAATTATAAAAATGCATGGAAATTAAACAATATAATTCCAATAAAGAAATTAAGAAGGAAATTGAAAAATTCTTGAAACAAATTATAATGGAAACACGACATATCAAAACCTATGGGATACAGCAAAGGAACTGCTAAGAGGGAAATTTAGAGCTATAAGTACCTACATCAAAAAAGAAGGCAAACTTCAGACAAGATTGGGCACCTTCAGGTGCTATAGCCGTAGACCAAAAAAGAAACTTTTTTTTTTTTTTTTTTTTTTTTT
>NW_016807677.1:8587958-8619355 GCF_001698545.2 Rhinopithecus bieti
ATCTCCTGACCTCGTGATCCGCCCGTCTCGGCCTCCCAAAGTGCTGGGATTACAGGCTTGAGCCACCGCGCCCAGCCCAAAAAAGAAATTTTAAATAAAAAAAACCTAATGATGCATCTTAAAGAATTAGAAAAGCAGCCGGGCATAGTAGCTCATGCCTGTAATCCCAGCACTTTGGGAGGCCAAGGAGGGCAGATCACGAGGTCAAGAGATCGAGACCATCCTGGCCAACATGGTGAAACCCTGTCTCTACTAAAAAATACAAAAATTAGCTGGGCCTGGTGGTGGGCAGCTGTAGTCCCAGCTACTTGGGAGGTTGAGGCAGGAGAATCGCTTGAACCCGGGAGTTGGAGGTTGCAGTGAGCCGAGATCGCGCCACTGCACTCCAGCCTGGCGACAGAGCAAGACTCCATCTCAAAAAAAAAGATAAAATAAAATGAAAAAGAATTAGAAAAGCAACAGCAAACCAAGCCCAAAATTAATAGAAGAAAAGAAATAATAAAGGTCAAAGCAAAATAAATGAATTTGAAACAAAACAATACAAAAGATCAATGAAACAAAAAGTTGGTTTTTTGAAAAGTTAAAGAAAATTGACAAACTTTTAGCCAGACTAATTAAAAAAAGAGAGAGAAAATCCCAATGAAATCAGAAATGAAAAAGGACACATTATAACCAATACGGCAGAAATTCAAAGGATCATTACTGGCTACTGTGAGCAACCATATGCCAATTAATTGGAAAATCTAGAAAAAATAGACAAATTCCTAGACACATACACCTACCAAGATTGAACTAGGAAGGCCAGGAGCGGGAGCTCACACCAGTAATCCCAGCACTTTGGGAGGCTGATGTAGGTGGATCACTTGAGTTCAGGAGTTCACCACCAAACTGGCCAACATGGTGAATCCCTGTCTCTACTAAAAATACAAAAATTATCCAGGCATGGTGGCATGCGCCTGTAGTCCCAGCTACTTAGGGGACTGAGGAAGGAGAGTCGCTTGAACCTGGGAGGTGGAAGTTGCAGTGAGCCGAGATGGCACCATTGCACTCCAGCCTGGATGACAGAGTGAGACTCCGTCTCAAAAAAATAAATAAATGAAATTAATAAATAAATAAGATTGAACTAGGAAGAAATTCAAAACCTGAACAAATCAATAACAAGTAACAAGATCTAAGCAGTAATAAAAAGTACCCCAGTAAAGGAAAGCCTGGGTCCTGATGGCTCCACTGCTGAATTCCGCCAGTCATTTAAACTTATTCTATGACACCAGTATTACCCTGATACCAAAATCAGACAAAGACTCATCAAAAAAAGAAAACTACAGGCCAATATCTCTGATGAATATTCATGCAAAAATTCTGAACAAAATACTAGCAAACTGAATTCAACAATACATTAAAAAAATAATTCATCATGGCCAAGTGGGATTTACCCCTGGGATGCAAGGATGGCTCAACACACAAAATTCAATCAGTGTGATGTGTCATATCAACAGAATGAAAAAAAGATCATATGATCATTTCAATTGATACAGAAAACCATTTCATAAAATTAAACATCCTGGCCAGGTGCAGTGGCTCATGCCTGTAATCCCAGAACTTTGGAGGCTGAGGCAGACAGATCATGAGGTTTGAGAATAGCCTGGTTAACATGGCAAAACCCTGTCTCTACTAAAAATACAAAAATTAGCTGGGCATGGTGGTGGGTGCCTGTAATCCCAGCTACTCAGGAGGCTGAGGCAGGAGAATTGCTTGAACCTAGGAGGCAGAGGTTACAGTGAGCTGAGATCACAACACTGCACTCCAGCCTGGGTGACAGAGTGAGACTCTGTCTTGGGAAAAAAAAAAAAAAATCAACATCCTTTTATCATAAAAACCCTCAAAAAACTGGGTATAGAAAGAACATACCTCAACATAACAAAAGCCGTATACCACAGATGCACAGCTAGTATCATACTAAATGAGGAAAAACTGAAAGCCTTTCCCCTAAGATCTGGAACACAACAAGGATAGCCACTTTCACCACTGTTATTCAACATAGTACTGGAAGTCCTAGCTAGAGCTACCAGACAAGAGAAAGAAATAAAAGGCATCCAAATTGGAATGGAAGAAGTCAAATTACCCTTGTTTGCAGATGATATGATCTTACAGTTGGAAAAACCTAAAGACTCCACAAGAAAACTATTAGAACTGATAAACAAGTTCAGTAAAGCTACAGGATACAAAAACAACATAGAAAATAAGTAGCACTTCTATATGACAACAGTGAGCAATCTGAAAAGAAATTAAAAAGTAATTCCATTTATAATAGCTACAAATAAAATTAAATGCCTAGGAATTAACTTAACCAAAGAAGTGAAAAATCTCTATAATGAGAACTATAAAACACTGATGAAAGAAATTGAAGAGGACAACAAAAAAATTAAAAAACAATTCATGTTCATGGACTGGAAGAATCAATATGGTTAAAATGTCCATACTACCCAAAGCAATCTACAAATTCAATGCAATCCCTATCAAAATACCAATTACATTCCTCACAGAAATGATAAAAAAAACTATTTTAAAAATTGTATGGAACCACAAAAGACCCGGAATAGCCAAAGCTATCCTAAGCAAAAAGAACAAAACTGGAGGAATCACATTATCTGCCTACAAATTATACTACAGAACTACAATAACTGAAACAGCATGGCACTGGCATAAAGACAGACACGCAGACCAACAGAACAACAGAAAACCCAGAAACAAATCCACACACTTACAATGAACTCATTTTTGATAAAGGTCTAAGAACATACACTGGGAAAAAGACAATATCTTCAATAAATGGTGCTGGGAATACTGGATATCCATATGCAGAAGAATAAAACTAGATCCCTATCTCTCACCATATACAAAAATCAAATCAGTCTGAGTGCAGTGGTTCATGCCTGTAATCCCAGCACTTTGGGAGGCTGAGGTGAGCAGACTACCTGAGGTCAGGAGTTTGAGACCAACCTGTCCAACATGGTGAAACTCCATCTCTACTACAAATATTTTTCAAAATTAGCTGGGCACCTGTAATCCCAGCTACTCAGGAGACTGAGGCAGGAGAATCGCTTAAACCCAGGAGGTGACAGTTGCAGTGAGCCGAGGTCACATCACTGCACTCCAGCCTAGGCAATGGAGCGAGACTCTGTCTCAACAAAAAAAGAAAAGAAAAAGAAAAAATCGACTCAAAATTGATTAAAGACTTAAGTCCAATACCCAAAACTGTGAAACTACTAGAAGAAAACATTAGGGAAAATCTCCAGGACATTAGTCTGGGCAAAATTTTTTTGAACAATACCCCACAATCACAGGCAACCAAAGCAAAAATGAACAATTGGGATCACATCAAGGTTAAAAACTTCTTCACAGAAAAGGAAACATTCAACAAAGTGAAGAGACAACCCACAGAATGGGAGAAAATATTTGCAACATATTCATCTCACAAGAAATTAATAACAAGAATATATAAGGAGCTCAAACAACTCTGTAGGAAAAAGAATCTAATCATCCAATCAAAAGATGAGCAGAAGATTTGAATAGGCACCTCTCAAAAGAAGACATACAAATGATAAACAGGCATATGAAAAGGTGCTCAGCATCATTGATCCTCAGATAAATGCAAATCAAAACTACAATCAGATATCTATTATCTCGCCCCAGTTAAAATGGTTTATATCCAAAAAACAGGTAACAACAAATGCTGGCAAGGATGTGGAGGAAAGGGAACCCTTGTACACTGTTGATGGGAATGTAAATTAGTACAACCCATATGGAGAACAGTTTGGAGGTTCCTCAAAAAACTAAAAATAGAACTACCATATGATCCAGCAGTCCCACTGCTGGGCATGTACTCACAAAAAAAGGAAATCAGTATATTAAAGAGATATCTGCACTCCTATGTTTGTTGCAGCACTGTTCATAATAGCTAAGATTTGTTTTCTTTTTCTTTTTTCTTTTTGAGACACAGTCTCGCTCTGTCACCCAAGCTGGAGTGCATTGGCACAATCTCAGCTCACTGCAATATCCACCTCCCAGGTTCAAGCGATTCTCCTGCCTCAGCCTCCCTAGTAGCTGGGATTACAGGTGATCGTTGTATTTTTAGTAGAGATGGGGTTTCACCATGTTGTCCAGACTGGTCTCGAACTCCTGGCCTCAAGTGATCTGCCCACCTCAGTCTCCCAAAGTGCTGGGATTACAGTGTGAGCCACTGTGCCCGGCCCATAATAGCTAAGATTTGGAAGCAACCTAAGTGTCTGTCAACAGATGAATAGATAAAGAAAATGAACATACACACACAATACTATTCAGCCACAAAAAATAATGAGATCTTGCCAATTGCAACAACATGGATGGAACTGGAGTCATTATGTTAAGTGAAATAAGCCGACCCAGGAAGATAAACATCACACGTTCTCACTTATTTGTGGGATCTAAAAATCAAAACAATCGAACCCATGGAGATAAGGAGTAGAAAGACGGTTACCAGAGGCTGAAAATGGTACTGGGGAGCAGAGGGGAGGTAGGGATGGTTAAAAGGTACAAAAAAAAAGTTAGAAAGAATGAATATGGTCTAGGATTTGATCACAAAACAGGGTGACTATAGTCAATAATAACTCAATTCTACATTTTAAAATAACTAAAAAAAAGTCATTGGATTATTTCTAACATAAAGTATAATTGTTTGAGGAAATGGATACCCAATTCACCATGTGATTATTTCACATTGCATGCCTGTATGAAAACATCTCATGTACCCTGCAAATACACACACCTACTATGTACCTACAAAATTAAAATTAATTATTTTTTAAAAAGAACTAATCTGGTTTTTCAAGAGTGAGAAAGAACTCACTACTGCAAGAATGGTACCAAGCGGCCTATAAGGATGGAGCTCCCATGACACAAATACCTCCCATGAGGTCCCACCTCTTAAAAGTTCCACCTCTTAGGCTGGGCATCGTGGCTTATGCCTGTAATCCCAGCACTTTGGGAGGCCAAGGTGGACAGATCATTTGAGGTTAGAAGTTCGAGACCAGCCTGGCCAACATGGTGAAACACCATCTCTACTAAAAATACAAAAACTAGCCAAGTAGGGTGACACACACCTGTAATTCCAGCTACTCAGGAGGCTGAGGCACAAGAATCGCTTGAAACTGGAAGAAGGAGAATGCAGTGAGCCGAGATCACACCACTGTACTCCAGCCTGGGCGACAGAGTGAGACTCTGTTAAAAAAAAAAAAAAAGTTCCACTTCCCAACATCCTTACATTGCAATTAAATTTCAACATTAGTTTTGGCAAGGACAAACCACATGCAAACCATAGCAGTAGTATAGTGTAATAATTAAGGCCCTGGGTTTCAGAGTCATGCTTTGAATCCCTGCTTCATCACTTACTTGCTGCATGACCTAGGGAGAATTACCTAACCTCTCAAGCTTTAGTTTCCTCATCTGCAGACTGAAGTTATAACAGTATTACAGTACCCACCTCACATGGTTGATGTGAAGACTAAATGAGATAATGCACATAAAAAACTTAGCCTGAGATCTGTAGTATGTGCTTTCTGAAGGCTATTCTTGTTATTGCTTTTATCTCACAGACGAAAAACTGAGGTTCAGGGGAATGGCTAAGTACCTTGCCCAAGGACAAACAGTTTACAGATAGTGACTCAAGAACTCAATCTATTTTTTTTTTTCACTTTAAAATCTTGTGCTCTTTCCATGTCTATATAATTTATAGGCTTAATGTACCTTGTTTTCTTCTAACTCATTCTAGTAGTTTTCTACTTCGACTTGCAACTCAGTCAACATGAGCTTTATTACAGAAAAGTAAAGATGATAGCCTGATGTGTTTGGGTGAAGTAAAAGAATAAAACATTCTCATGTATGCAATCAGATTTACTTTTTGCTATCATCACATAATCTAACAGATTATGATAACTATTAATTATCTTGCACATTCTGACACTGTATTCTTTGACATCTAGTTAATTGCTGGTTAGAAAAGGTTTTCCTCATATAAAAAAATTCATCCTGATATAAATTAAATGCATATATATCATTATAAATTTTGTAAACATAATTACATATAAATAATTTATGTAACATTAATATTTACTTTATATTACATATATTTTCTTTTCTTTTTTGAGAGTAGTGTTGCTCTGTCGCCCAGGCTGGAGTGCACTGGCACCATCTCAGCCTCTAAAGTAGCTGGGACTACAGGCGTGCACCACCACCCCCAGCTAATTTTTGTATTTTTAGTAGAGACAGGGTTTCACCATGTTGACCAGGCCAGTCTTGAACTCCTGACCTCAAGTGATCCCACCTCAACCTTCCAAAGTGCTGGGATTACAGGTGTGAGCCACCACGCCTGGGCTGTATTTTTGGATTTGATCTGCTGGTATTTGACAGGAGATTTTTGTATTTATGGTAGGAAGGGATTTAATGTACAATTTTTTCTTTTTCAATTTCTTTGTCAGGTTTGGTATCAGGCTTATACTAACCTCATAAAATGTTTTGGGAAGTGTTCACCCCTCTAGTTTCTCAAAGAGTTAGCATAATATTAGTATTATGGATCTTTAAATGTTCAATAGAATTAACTAGCGAAATCACATGGGCCTGGAGTTTTCTTCATGGGAAAATTATTTGTAACAAAGTCAATGATGTGTGTATGTGTGTATTTTTCAGGGAACTGGTCAAACTTATCAAACCTTTTAAGTTATTTGTAGGATTCTATAGTGATATCCTCTCTTTTATTCTTCATGTTGGTAATATGGCCCACAAATATAGAAATAGAATGTATAGATCTTGGTTTCTAATAGCATTTCCCAATTTTTTTAAAAAAGGAGGGATCCTTGGAGAAATGGTTAATTCTACCACTACAGCAGAAAACATACAAAATGAGCCTGGAGCATTTTGTAGCGCCAGAATGTAAGGAAGTGTTCAGAAACAGACACATGCAATAACTGGGGCATGTCAAAGGGACACAGGAACCAACTGGGACAGTTCCCAATGGCCAAAGCAAACAATTTCAGCAGCAAAAGTTAAAATGGATTGTAGCCCAAAGTATAAAATAAGTATCCATACTGACATAAAAAAATGACTGAATAAATAAACAGTGAGAAATAGACAAATCTTTCCTGCAGAAAGATTCCAAATCATTTTATATAGATACTCTACCCTCAAGAAGTGAAGATTAAGTCCCCATTTTAAGTGAAAGTTGTGCATAATGGCCTCCCTTCCAAAGAATACAGAATGGAAAGGGGGAGAAAAGATTACTTTACACTGGAGAGACCTGACAAACACTACGTCATCCAACTGATCAAGGTCAACATCAACACAATAAGTCATGTTGACAGTGTGTAGCATTGATATGTTGTTATGAGACTGTCACATCACCTCTGTGGTCTTCCTCCCAAAACCCATAACCCAAGACTAACCATGAGAAAAACATCAAAGAAACCCCAGTTGAGCAACATTCTACAAAATACTTGACCAGTACTCCTCAAAACTGCCAAGGCCATCAAAACCAAGAAATTTCCGAGAAACCGTCACAGTCAAGAGGAACCTGAAGAGACATGAGGACTAAATGTAATGTGGCATCCAGGAAGAAATCCTGGGACAGCAAAAAGACATTAGGTCCTAAGGAAATGTAACTAGGGAAGTCTGAATAAGATATGAACTTTGGTTAATAACAAAAAGAAATTTAAGAAAAGTGAAGGAAGGAAGAAAGGGAGGTTGAAAGGGAGTGAGAAAGAGCTGAACCAGGAAATAGGAACTACATCTGCAATGGTCAATCGACTTTCAACACAGCATCCAAAGTACTTTAATGAAGAAAAGATAGTGTCTTCTGCAAGTGGGGATGGAATAAAGGGATACCATTTTCAAAGGAAAAAATTAACCCTGACCCTTTCTTCAAACGATATATAATATTGACTCAAATGCATCACATATCTGAACAAAAAAGCTGAACAATAAACCCTTTATAAGAAAGCACAGAAAAACATTTTCATGACTGTGAAGTAGACAAAGATTTTCCAGACAAAACACAGAAACACAAATCATAGAAGAAAAAAATTGCCTCCAAAAAAAAAAAGGAAGAAAAGAAAAGAAAAAACTCGGCTGGGGCTGGGTGCTGTGTGGCTCATGCCTGTAATTCCAGCACTGTGGGAGGCTGAGGCAGGTGGATCACCTGAGGTCAGGAGTTCAAGACCAGCCTGACCAAAATGATGACACTCCATCTCTACTAAAAACACAAAAATTAGCCAGGTGTGGTGATGTGCTCCTGTAATCTCAGCTACTCGGGAGGCTGAGGCAGGAGAATCACTTGAACCCAGGAGATGGAGGTTGCAATGAGCCAAGTTCGTGCCACTGGACTCCATCCTGGGTGACAAAAGCAAAACTCTGTCTCAAAAAAAAAAAAAATTGGCTGGGCTTAGTCATTCATGCCTGTAATCCCAGAACTTTGGGAGGCTGAGGCGGGCAGATAGATCACTTTAGGTCAGGAGTTTGAGACCAGCTTGGCCAAAATGATGAAATTCTGACTCTACTGGCCAAAATGATGAAATCCCGACTCTACTAAAAATACAAAAATTAGCTGGGCATGGTGGCACACACCTGTAATCCCAGGTACTCGAGAGGATGAGGCAGGAGAATCGCTTGAACCCCAGAGGCGGAGGTTGCAGTGAGCCAAGATCATGCCACTGCACTCCAGCCTGGGTGACAGAGCGAGACACTGTCTCAAAAAAATAAAAGAAAAGAAAAAAATTGATAAATTGGACTTTTTTCTAATTAAAACTGCTGCTCCTTGAAAGACATTGAATTGATAAGAAAATAAAAAAGACAAGCCATAGACTGGGAGAAAATATTCACCACACATATATCTAACAAAGGACTTGTATCCAGAATATAAAGAACTCTTACAATTCGGTAACGAAAAAAACAACCCAACTTAAAATGGGCAAAGACTTTCTGAACAAATACCTCACAAAAGAGGTAATAGGATTTGCCAGTAAGCACTTGAAAAGATACTCAGCATTATAACTAACTCATCAAGAAATTAAAATTAAAACCACAGAAATATATACTACTATACATTCATTTGAATGACTAAAATTTAAAAGACTGACAATATCAAGTGTTGGAAATGATGTGAGGCAACTGTTACGAATGTGAAATGGTACACTCACTTGAGAAGGTATTCTAGCAGTCTCCTATAAAGTTAAATATATAGTTAATATATACACTTATTATGCGACCCAGAATTACACAGTCAAGAGAAATGAAATGCTATCCATACAAAGATTTGCACGATTGTTCTCATGTCTTTATTAGTAATAGTTTAAACTAGAAACAACCCACTGTCTCATCAACAGGTGAATACATAACCAAATTATGCATGTCTGTAAAATCGAATACAAGTCAACAAGAGAAAGGAATAAGCTGCTGATAAGAACAACAGGAACAAATCTCAAAAACATTATGCTAAGCAAAAGAAACCAGTCAGAAAAAATTGCATACAGGCCGAGTGTGATGGTTCATACCTATAATCTCAGCACTTTGGGAGGCCAAAGTCAGAAGATCCCTTCAGGCCAGGAGTTTGAGACCAGCCTGGGCAACATGGCAAGACATCTTCTCTAGTAAAAATACAAACTTAAATTTAATTAAAATAAAAAGATTACATACTGTATGATTCAATCATATTAAGCCTAGAACTAGCAGAAAACTAAATCTGATCAGTGGTTGCCTGTGGGTGAGGGTGCAAGAGTACAAACATGATGGAAATATTCTATATATTGACCATGGCAGTGGTTACTAACGGTGTATGTGTACATTTGTCAAAACTCATAGAAAGGTGCAATTAAAATATGAACATTTTACTGTACATAAATTATGCCTCAATGAAGTGATTTTCTTGATGTCACCTTGCCCTCCAGCTACTGTTTCATTTTCTGTCCCTCTTTATAAAAATTCCACAAGAGTTACAGATACTTGGCTGGGCAGAGTGGCTCACACCTGTAATCTCAGCACTTTGGGAGGCTGAGGTGGGCAAATCACAGCTCAGGAGTTCAAGACCAGCCTGGGCAACATGGTGAAACCCCATTTCTACAAAAAATACAAAATGAGTATTTTGTATTTGGGTGTGTGTGTATTTTTGTATATGGGTGTGGTGGCTTATGACTGTAGACCCAGCTACTCTGGAGGCTGAGGTGGAAGGATCCCTTGAGCTCAGGAAGTGGAGATTGCAGTGAGTCAAGATCATACCACTGCACTCCAGCATGGGCAACAGAGCCACAGCCTGTCTGAAATATATGCTGAAGCATATATTTATACCTCCAGCTCAAGCCTCTACCCTGAATTCCAACAAACAAACAAAGAGTTACAGATAGTCTATCTTCCATGTCTTTCCTCTCTTTCCCTCTTTATACTCTTTATACACAAATTGGTTATGTATTCACCTGTTGATGGGATAGTTGAGTTGTTTCCAGTTTGGATTATTATTTTTAAGAGATCACCAATGTATACCCTGTCTTCCATTTCTATCCTCCCATCCTTGCCTTAAACCATCAAATTTAACCTTTCACTTCATCACTTCACTGAAATTGCCCTAATCTACGTCATCGATGATTTCCACATAGCTAAATGTCATGGTCAATTTTCAGTCCTTGTCTTACTTGATTCCACCCGCAGCATTTGTCATGTCGCAAATACTTCCCTGCGTTGTCTTGGAGGACAGCATTCTTGGTTCTGCCCCTATCTTGGGGTCTTTTCTCAGTCTCTTTTGCTGGTTTATCCTCATGTTCTGAATTCTAAATGTTGCAGTGCCTCAGGGATCAATCTTCAAACTTTTATTTTCCCCTGTTTCTGTTTGGAAATCTAATGTAGGTTCCCGGCTTTAAAACATATCTAAATATCATCTGTTGCTGAAGTATATATTTATACCTCCAGCTCAGGCCTCTACCCTGAATTCCAAATCTGATTTTCCAACTACCTACTCAACATCTTTACTTGAATGTCTAATAGGCCTCTCAGATTAACACATGCAAGATGGATATATTGATTTCTGCATTACTTCCCATGGGAAAAAAAAAATCTCTCTCCTCTCATTGTCTTCTCCATCTCAACTAATCATAACTCTACCCTCTAGTTTTCTTAAGCCAAAAACCTTGCAGTCATGCTTATGGCCTCTCTTCATCTGTCATCTCACATCCAATCAATCCATGAGCAAATTCTGTCAGTTTAATCCTTAGGATCTATTGAAGTCAGTTCGCTTCTTATATTCCATCTTCTACCACTCTGGTCCAAGCCGCCATACTTTCTTGCCTGGATTGTTCCAGTAGCCATGGGTTTTTTCTCTGTGCCTCTGCATTTGCTCTTCTTGTTGTCAATTCTTAATATGACAGGCAGAACAATCTTACAATAAATGTCACTCCTCTGCTCAAAGTACTCAAATGGCTTCCTATCTTATTCAGTGCAGAGGTGAAATCCTTATAGTGGCTTACAAGGCCCCGCATGATCTGCTGCCTCCTGCCTGTCTGATCTTATTTCCTATCCCTCAATTCCTTTCCAGCCACACATGTCTTTACCTCAGGGCTTTTTCATTTACTATTCTCTTTGCCTACAATGTTTTTCCCCCAGATAGCCACATGCCCCATTCTCTCACTTTCTTTGGGTGTCTTTTCAAACGTCACTTTATTAGAGAAGCTTTTGCAAACCATATAATTTTTTTGCCCACCCCCTACTCTCCATCTCCTTTTCCTTGCTTCACTATTCTCTATACCATAGAGTCTATTGCACCAATCGACCATCTGGCATTCTACATATTTACTTGTTTATTGTACGTCCTCATTTCAACACTTCCCCCTACCTCCCAGAATATACTCTTCAGGAGGGCAGCAACTTTAATACACTCCTAATGCCTCAACCAGTGTTTTGCCCGTAGGAGGCATTCAATAAATACTCATTGAAAAAAATAATGAACTGAAGAAACTCATCCTTGAATGTGAGAAACAAACTCACCCATTCAAATCAAAGAAAAGACTCAGAGACCTGGAGAACAGGGAAAGTAAGACTTTTAATGACAGTCTTGCAAGATTGGGTGTTTGATAGGCAGGCACACCCAGCACAGTTTCAACAAGCAATTTATGCCCTCATGCGCAGGTCCCTCCCCCAGTTCCTCGTAGGCTGAGTACTACGGAGTCACAATCTTCCCGGACGTCACTTAATGGTGGTTGGGTAGGGGTTTTAGGTGTCTTCTTTATGGTTGTCCTGCTGCATTTTTTTGTAGCCCACATTACATTGCAATCCTAGTTAACTTAAGGACTCTTCAAGTATTTGACTTATGACCTAAGTAGCTGGGCAGGCTGGTAAGAACAGACAAAGTGAGCTATTTTGCAGGCTAGTAAACTTTCATCTTAAACTTATTTGGTTCAGGTGAGGGCAACTAAGGTGGTGGGAGGGAACGGGCGATGACAAGCAGGCATTGGCTATCCAAGCAGGGACCTAGTATATCCTATTTCTTCTGTAGTTTGCTGACCAAAGCCAATTCAAGGCACTTTGTCTTGGAAATGGAACACTTTATATATTATTTCTTTCATCAAACCTGAGGGTAGAAGTAAAGTGAAACAGCCAGAAATACAATTCCAACTATTAGAAATTTATAGATAGGCTGGGCGCAGTGGCTCACGCCTGTAATCCCCACACTTCGGGAGGCTGAGGCAGGTGGATCACCTGAGGTCAGGAATTCAAGACCAACCTGACCAACATGGTGAAACCCTGTCTCTACTAAAAATACACAAATTAGGCTGGGCGCAGTGGCTCAAGCCTGTAATCCCCAACACTTTGGGGAGCGAGACGGGCTGGATCATGAGGTCAGGAGATCAAGACATCCTGTCTAACACGGTGGAAAACCTTGTCTCCCTAAAACAAGCAAAAACTAGCCGGGCGAGGTGGTGGGCGCCTGTAGTTCCAGCTCTCGGGAGGCTGACGGCAGGAGAATGCGTAAACCGCGGGAGGTGGAGCTTGCAGTGAGCTGAGATCCAGCCACTGCTTCCAGCCTGGGCAACAGAGCGAGACTCCTTCTCAAAAAAAAAAAAAAAAAAATTACAAAAATTAGCCAGGCACAGTGACACGTGCCTGTAGTCCCAGCTACTCAGGAGTCTGAGACAGGAGAATCTCTTGAACCTGGGAGGCAGAGGTTGCAGTGAGCCGAGATCACACCACTACACTCCAGCCTGGGTGAGAGAGTGAGACTCTGTCTCAAAAAAAAAAAAAAAAAGAGAAATTTGTAGATAATCTCTTGGACCAGATTTCCCTGAGAGAAGGAGGGTAAAGGGCCTGGAAAACTATATAAGAAATGTGTTCACTCAGAACCACCCAGCACTTTGGGAGGCCAAGGCGGGCAGATCACGAGGTCAAGAGATGGAGACCATCGGGGCTAACATGGTGAAACCCCAACTCTACTAAAATTAAAATAAATAAAATAAATAAAATAAAAAATTAGCTGGGTGTGGTGGTGCGTGCCTGTAGTCCCATCTACTCAGGAGGCTGAGGCAGGAGAATCGTTTGAACCCAGGAGGTGGAGGTTGCAGTGAGCTGAGATCCCACTACTGCACTCCAGCCTGGGCAACAGAGCGAGACTGTCTAAAAAACAAAACAAAACAAAACAAAACAAAAAAACCGAAGACTCAGGTCAATCCATGTGACCCTAATAGAGATAAAAATTACCAATGGAAGGTCCTTCAGAAAGGCAAGTTTTGCACACTGAAAACAGCAATTTAGGACCTGTAACAGGAATGAAAGGCTGTAGCTTCCAAAAGTCTTCACTAGTCCAAATAACTAGCTACTATGAAAGGGCACTAGAACTTTCCTCCAAAAAGGAAAATGTGTCCAGGGCCAGGTGTAGTGTCTCACATCTGTTATCCCAGCACTTTGGGAGGCCCAGGTGGGTAGATTTCCTGAGGTCAAGAGTTTAAGACCAGCCTGGGCAACATGGCAAAGCCCTATCTCTACAAAAAGAAGAAAAACAAAATATATATATATATATGAAAATTATCCAGGCATGGTGGCAGCAGTTGCCGGTACTGGGAGGCTGAAGTGGGAGGATCGCTTGAGCCCGGGAGGCAGAGGTTACAGTAAGCCAAGATCATGCCATTGCACACCAACCTGACCAACAGAGTGAGAACCTGTCTCAAAAAAGAAAAGAAAATGTGTCCAGGAGGTAGGACCAAAAACCGTTTAAACTCTTTGTGTCCAGGAATAGAGCAGAGACCTTGAAAAGGCAGAATTAAGTAAAATTGCTGTGGTCTGAATGTTTGTGTCCCTGGCTAATTCGTATGTTGAAATTCTAACCCCCAAGGTGAGGATAGTATTTAGAAAGCAGGCCTTTGGAGGCCTAGGGCATGAGGGCAGAGTCCTATGAATCAACTAAATGCTCTTTTAAAAGGGCCTCTGCCCCTTCCACCAAGTGAGGACACAGCAAGAAGTCATGCTCTATGAGAAAGCTGGCTCCCGCCAGACACCAGATCTGCTGGCACCTTGATCTGGGACTTCTCAGACTTCAAAACTGTGATAAATAAATTTCTGTTGTGTATTAGCTACCCAGTTTACAGTATTTTGTTACAGCAGCATGAACAAACTAGGACAATAATTTTAATGTGTAAATTTCAATTTAAATGTTAAATTAACTTTAGCCTAAAGCTACTTCCTTACATATTTTGAGTTCAGCCTAAAGATTTCTCCATACATAGTGAACTGTAACCTAACTGAAAGTGCAAACAGACTATGACCTACTCTTGTGACAAGCAGCTGAGGCTCAGCCAATCACAGCAGCTGAGTTTCAGGCAATCACAAGTGGCCAAGTGTTTGTATAAGACAAACACCCAGCTGTCACCAATCCAGCTGTTTCTGTACCTCACTTCTGTCTTTCATCTGTCACTTTCCTTTCTCCATAAATGTTATTCAAGCATGTGGTAGCCCCGGGTTTGCTCTGAACCTATTCTGGTTCTGGGGGCTGCCCAACTATTGTATCATTCTTTGCTCAAACACTGTTAAGTTTAATTTGTCTAAAGTGTTTCTTTTAACAAAGAGAAGATGTGTTAGATTTCCACCTAATTTGAAAATTTCAAAGCCATAATGGAGAAGCATAGGCACTACTGGTCATTTTTGTCCAGTAGATGGAGCCCGAGTAGAAAGGAAACAGTCTGGCAGGTAGCAACATTTCTCAGAGGAAGATTGGAACTGGGAATTCGCTGTGGATTCCACACCCTAAGAGTCCATTAGGCAGCCTGCCAGAGTTCTCCCCTCAGCCTGAGTGAGGAGAACTCCCAGGGGAAGAACCCTGAAATTAACTAATAAAGTAACCAGCAGGACAATGCAATGTGCCAAGGAAAGCACAACAGATTTGATTTTGATCTGAATGCCAAGAGTTTGCTTTTGCAAACATACAAAACTTTAGGAATTAAGGTAAGTTGGAGGTGGATTTGTGATACTCATTGGATTAGAAATAAAAGATTAACAATTATATTAAAATTAAAGCCGTAAAGCTGTGATTTTATAGTGTGTATGTATTTCAGGGAAAGAGGAAAAAATACATTTAAAAGGCTTGTAATTCCCTAAATACCCATGACTTATTAATTATACATGGAGTAATTAATAATACATGGAGTAATCATTCCAATAATACATGGAGTAATTAAAATTTCTGCAAAATTTGATTATCGAGATGTGATATAATTTATTGAATTGGATTATAGTTTGTGGATGTGCTTAGTGCTCTACTACTTTTAAAATGCTCTCCCACACATCATCATCAGAGCACATCTCAGAGATGGAAATTTATGATTTGCCCAAGGTTAGTGGGGCAACTGATAAAAAAAGGATCCTGTCTTACATACTCCCACCCTTTGTTGTAAGCTCCTGTTGGCTGCCAAGAATCACCTGCTCCCTTAGTTCTTTGAACAGGTTTTATGTGTTTGATGGAATAAGGGTACTTTTCAAGAGAGAGAATAGCTGAGCTTTGAAGAATGGAATGACCAGGATCTGAGTAGAGAGAGTGGCAGGAAGGAGAGCTGGGGCTAGGCAAGCTTGGGTTCACAGAGCTGCCCCTCTCTTATCTACCTGGTGAAGGGGGAGTGGAGATCATGATACTCCAACCCCTCTCTTCATCAACCCGGAGTAGTGAGAGTAAAAGAGAGAGGAAACAGGGGAATCTCATAAGATTGCTTGGTAGCATAACGACCTCAGCGAATTTAAAGTGGAACTGAGGTCCTTAGTCTTAGTCCATTTGTGCTGCTATAACAAAATATCTTACACTGGGTAATTTATAAACAATAGAAATGTATTGCTCACAGTTCTGGAGGCTGGGAAGTCCAAGATAAAGGTGCCAGCAGGTTCAATGTCTGGTAAGGGCTCATTGCACATAGATGGTACCTCTTGCTGCATTCTCGCATGGTAGAAGGGAGCAAACAGGCTCCTTTTAATCTCCTTTACATTATCCCATTTATGAAGGCAGAGTCTTCACAACTTAATCACTTCCCCAAAGTCTCCACCTCCATGCTATGACATTGAGGATTAAGTTTCAGCCTATGATTTTGGAGAGCATACAAACATTCAGACCGTAGTACCAGCCAAGGAGATTGTGGGCTATTCTTCCACCATACTCAATGGGTAAAGATACGGAGTAGGGCGGAGAGCTGGATTTCACCAGGGTTGGAGTTTGGCCAGGTGAGCTTAAAGTACAATTAAAAGGACAAGGCGGTTTGGGATCTATTCAAGAGGGTGACTATAATGATGGACCATCAAATTTAAATTGGATAAGGGAGTTGAGGACAGCAAGTCACAGTCACAGTCTGAGCCAATTCTCAGTGGCCAGGGCTATAGAAGGACACAGGCCATAAGAAGATAAGGAGGAACCTTGCACTGCTGGCCTCTGACAGCGAGTAGAACCCAATCTCTCTCTAAGCCAGTGACCCAATTTCCTCTGTCTTAAACAGCTCATAGCACGGCTGGTTCTTTCTCATTCTTCAGGCTGCTGTGAAATCTTCCCCAACTTCCCCAGCACAGGACACAGGTCCTCCCTGCTGTTCTTAATAACACACTTTTTAAAATTTCTTTCGGGGCTTCTCACCACCTGGTTATTTTATTGATTTGTTTACATGTCTATTGTCTGTTTTTCCCACCAGAGTGCAAGCTCCACAAGGCCAGGAATCTTACCTGTTCTATTCATCACAGCAGCCTCAACCTGGCAGACAGTTCAACATACAGTAAATACTCAATAAATACTCATTTAACAGATTCGTTGACATTCTGGGTTGCTTGAAATGCTAAGCACTAAACTAAGATTTTTATACACATTTTCTCATTTACCTCTCATCAGTCAAATATTTACTAGGGAAAAGCTAAAGCTTAATGAAGTTATATAACTTGACAAATGTCACAGAGTAAAGCCAAAATTTGAAACCCAGTCTTTCTGATTCTGAAATTCCTCCTCTCACCTTTGCAACTTTCATAAACAAATAAATATTTTGTAAACCAAGCAACCATGCCTTATGCTAAGGTTTATATAAGAAAGCCAAAGAAAAAAGAAGGAGATGCAAGAAAAGTGGCTGTGGCCCTAATTTTTGTTACAGCTATGGCATCTGTTCGTGTGCAGACATTCTATAGAGTTCCAAATTAAATGTGCTTTCTGATACTGACTTCAAAGTTGGGTTTGGTTTGTTTGCTTGTTTTTCAGACAGAGTCCCGCTCTGTTGCCCAGGCTGGAGTGCCGTGGCACGATCTCAGCTCACTGCAACCTCTCCCTCCTGGGTTCAAGCAATTCTGTCTCAGCCTCCTGAGTAACTGGGATTACAAGCACGTGCCACCATGCCCAGCTAATTTTGTATTTTTTGTAGAGACGCAGCTTCACCATGTTGGCCAGGCTGGTCTTGAACTCCTGACCTCAAGTGATCTGCCTGCCTCGGCCTCCCAAAGTGCTAGGATTACAGGTATGAGCCACCACACCTGGCCAGGGTTCCAATTTTAAAGAAGGGCCGGGCATAGTGGCTCATGCTTGTAATCCCAGCACTTTGGGAGGCTGAGGTGGGTAGATCATTTGAGGTCAGGAGTTCCAGACCAGCCTGGCCAACATGGTGAAACGCCCACCTCCACCAAAATTACAAAAATTAGCTAGGCGTGGTGACCTGTGCCTGTAGTCCCAGCTACTCAGGAGGCTGAAGCAGGAGAATCGCTTGAACCCAGGAGGTGGAGGTTGCAGTGAGCCGAGATTGCACCACTGCACTCCAGCCTGGATGACAGAGTGACACTCTGTCTCAAAAAAAAAAAAAGAAAAAAAATTAAAGAAGGAAAAGTTGCAAGATCTTTGTTTAAGAGCCACTACTTTTCCTCCTTATATCTCCTTCTTCTTTTCTTCTTGCTTTGTCCACAGCTTCCTTTCAACATATTGCCTCCTTTCTCCTGAAGTATTTGTTTGGCATACCCCAAAGTATAAGAGAGTCAAACTTAAAGAGGATACTAGCAGGTATGAAAGCAACAAAATAGAATATACCGAAATTTGATCACCCATAAAGATCTAGCATATCAGAGAAATGTGTATACATGTGATCAGGAGACAGTGAGTTCAGGAGTGAAGGAGAACAAAACCAAATGATAATGACTCACATGTAAAAGAAAGGGAAGGTTGTGAAATTGTTTGCTACATTAGTACATGGGACAAAAATGTGATTCAAATTGTGTCATTCTTCTAATAATATGAATTTCACAATTAAGACTAAAACTAACAAGAGAATGTGAATAAAAGGCCCAGCTTGAAATCTCAAGCTTTCAGAAATAATGTTTTTCTATTTGCATCTCTTAGCACTGCTACAGAAAATGACTCATACATAGAAGGTCCAGAAAGGAACTAAATTACAGTGCTTTAAAACAAAACAATTACCCTGTCGTACTCTCAGTTGTTTTAAATGAGCAAAAGAAGGCTGAGACAGAAACCTCCTTATTCACAGCCTACACAGAAGCTCCTATGAAAGCAAATGGCTATTCTTGCCTTGGGGTGTGCCAGAATCAGGGTGAAAACTTGAATGTTTTGCATTCTTTCAGGTTCAGTTTGAGGAGCAGCCAGACCTGTCATCCCAGGGAGGTCGGATAGGGGACCTGGTGTGCTTTGTCCGCTTACCACCCACTGCATGAATTGCAGTGACAGGCTTGTAGGCCACAAAGGGTGTCACTCCTTTTAAGACTGGGAAGGGCTGGAAAGAGTGTAAGGGTATCATTCCTTTCCACACAGTTCCTCCCACTCTTATTTGCCTATAGGAGTAAAGCTAAGTGCCTGTAATACTCCAGCTTGGTGCCTGGAGCTGAGGTGTTCTCCTAAGGTAAAGTGTGATCCTGGAGAAGGGGCTTTCTGTTCTTCATGCACAGATGGACCTGTCCATCGCTCACACCTTCCAGAATCCACAGTGAGCAAAGGCAGTCTCTCCAAAATTATATCTGTTTTATTTTACTTTCTTTTTTTTGTATTTTTGCATGTTGCAGGAAAATAAATGTGTTTTAATTTTACTCTCTTAAGAACTAATCACTTTTATTTCATATCTAGGGAGAAAAGACAAAATATTTTTAAATTGGCAGCCAGGCATGATGGCTCACGCCTATACTCCCAGCACTTTGGAGGCTGAGGTAGGCAGATCACTTGAGGTCAGGAGTTCAAGACCAGCCTGGCCAACATGGCAAAACCCCATCTCTACTGAAAATACAAAAAAGAAAAAAAATTAACCAGGCATGGATGTGGGCACCTGTAATCTCAGCTACTCAGGAGGCTGAGGCAGGAGAATCACTTGAACCCAGGAGGTAGGTGTTGCAGAGAGCTGAGATTGTGCCACCGTACCCCAGCCTGGGTGACAGAGCAAGATTCCATCTCAAAAAAATAAAATAAAGTAATAAATTGGCATTTGGGATTACAGGGAAGCTCCATTCTGAAATAGATTCCAGTTAGATCAGAGATTGAAATACTAAAAGGAAATTGTAAGGCACTGGAGGAAAACATAGAAAGAACTCCCATTAAATGTGGTGGACTGACCATACGCTTTAATCTTCTCTCCCTGTTGTAGGCTAAATAATGGCTCCCAAAGAAGTGTCTACATCCTAATCCCTAGAATCTGTGAATGTTACTTTATGTGGCAAGTACTTGGCAGATGTAATTAAGTCAAGGATCTTTGGATGGTTGTCCTGAATTTTCTAGGTGAGCCCTAAATACAATCACAAGTGTCCTTATAGGAGAGAGGCAGAAGGAAACTTGGTATCAACAGAAGAGGAGGAGGCAATCGTGATCATGCAGAAACTGGAGTGATGGAGTCACAAGCCAAGGAATGCTGGCAGCCACCGGAAGCCCAAAGAGGCAAAGCAAGGATTCTCCCACGGAGCTTCCAGAGGGCACATGGCCCTGCTGACACCTTGATTTAGGTCTAATGAAACTGAGTTTAGATTTATGGACCCCAGATCTGTGAAAGAATAAATTTCTGTTGTGTTAAGCCCCTAATTTTGTGGTAATGTGTCACAGCAGCCCTTGGAACCTAATACACTCCCCAAACCATCACAATGACAGTTAAGGGAACTAAAATGGTAAAATTCACAAAGATAAAGAGAATAACAGAAAAGGATTTCAATAAGTGCTTAGAAGATGGAAAAGGAAAGAATGAGAAGCAACTTACTTATCAGAATAGAGAAAATTACCTGAGAGCCTGGAGAAAGGGAAGTGAACAAGACACAAGTCAGTTCTCCCCAGAGAAGCCAGACACAGGGTCATCAAGCACCAAGCAGGGGCAGGTGTTGGGTGTGGGGCTGGCACTGGGGATACAGTGGAAGCATTAACGTGGACCTTGGATCCCTGGGCCCTGAATCCTCTGACACTAAACCTAGGTCTTCCTGAACTAGGTGCATCCCTTCTTGTCATGCCCTCCACCCCAGTCCCTGCCGTTGACACTACCACCACCACCTCAGCTGACACACATCAGTTCAGCTCACACTCCTTCCGTTAGAAAGAACCAGTCACAAGGTTCTTCCTGGATACAATGGGGCTGGGAAATGCTGAGCAGCACCAGGCACAGGCTTCCTCTAAACCACTCTGCACCGTGGAAGGAGGACATGTTTTTTGATGGTTTAATAGCCGTCTCTGCCACACTCTTAAAGGCAACTAATTTTAAAATTCTAGAAGACTGGAAATAAAGAAAAGATACTAAAATCTTCCAGAATGAAAAATCAGGTCACGTACTGCCTATGGATCAGCAATCTGATTGGCATCAGGCTTTTCAATAGCAATACAAAATGCTAGAAGACAACAGGGTAATGCCCTCAAAATTCTGAGAGAAAATATCTTGCAAACAAAACATCTATTATACCTAGCAGGAAATCATCCCAAAGGGAGAAGGCAATGGAAGAATAAAAAGGAGCTATCTAGGGAGAAAAACAGAACTGTTTATTATTATTATTATTATTATTATTATTATTATTATTATATAATTTGAGAGACAAGGTCTCTGTCAACCATGCTGAGGTGCAGTGGCACCATCATAGCCCACTGCTATGGGCTGGAACTCCTGGGCTCAAGTGATCCCCCCACCTCAGCCTCCCAGGTAGCTAGGACTAGAGGCATGTACCACCACACCTGACTTATTTTTGCTTTTATTTTTTGTAGAGGGGTCTCCTTATGTTGCCCACGCTGCTTTGAAACTCCTGGCTTCATGCAATCCTCTTGCCTTGGCCTCCCAATGTGCTGGGATTACAGGCATGAGCCACCATGCCCAACCTTTAATAATTATTTAATGTGTTTGGGAATTTGGAGGAAAAGGATTACCAAAAGCTTGCCAAATCTCCAGTATCCTTTGAATAGAAAAAATTAGTAATTGTATGTAGAAAACTAAGCAATTTGGCCAGTGATGAGGGGGATTAGCAATTATTAATGTCAGAAAAAGCAGGTTATACAAGAAAGAAGATATGATGACAAGATTCTATTTGGTTCAGTGGTGAATAATATTTAATAGTGACAAAAATGTAAACACTGACTTTTGGCTTAACTAAGCTTTTTTTTTTTTTTTTTTTTTTTGAGATGGAGCCTCACTCTGTTGCCCAGGCTGGAGTGCAGTGGCACAATCTTAGCTCACTGCAATCTCCACCTCTCAGGTGCAAGCAATTCTTCTGCCTCAGCCTCCTGGGTAGCTGGGAATACAGGCACGTGCCATTATATCCAGTTAATTTTTGTATTTTTAGTAGAAACAGGGTTTCACCATGTTAGCCAGGATGGTCTTGATCTCCTGACCTCGTTATCCACCCGCCTCGGCCTCCCAAAGTGCTGGGATTACAGGCATGACCCACTGCGCTCAGACAACTAAACATTTTTATACAACTGTATTGGAAAAACGAAGAGAGGGAAATAGGAAGGGTTAGAGTTGGATAAGAAATCAAAAGTTTCAACAATTTCCTTCCTAGGATCATACTCTACACTTATTTTTGACACATATGCAAACATTTATGTACAAAGATTTATGTACAACGATTTATGTACAAAGATTTTCATCATTGAATAAGAAATAACAAAAACAGAGATGACTTAAATATCTGAGTTGGAGACTGTAAAACAGATTATGGTTCAATGAAATACAATGTTTCTGTGGGGGTTTTTTGAGATGGAGTCTTACTCTGTTGCCCAGTGCAGTGGCGTGATCTCAGCTCACTGCAACCTCCACCTCCAGGGTTCAAGCAAATCTCTTGTCTCGGCCTCCCGAGTAACTGGGATTACAGGCACAGGCCACTATGCCTGGCTAATATTTGTGTTTTCAGTAGAGACAGGGTTTCACCATATTGGTCAGGCTGATCTCGAACTCCTGACCTCAAGTCATCCACCTGCCTTGGCCTCCCAAAGTGCTGGAATTACAGGCATGAGCCACCGTGAGCAGCCTATATTTTTTAATTTATTTTTATTTTTTGAGGCAAAGCATTGCTCTGTTGCCCAGGCTGGAGTGCAATGGCGCAATCTCAGCTCGCTACAGCCTCTACCTCCCAGTTCAAGCCATTCTCCTGCCTCAACCTCCCAAGTAGCTGGGACTACAGGCACAGCCCACCATGCCCAGCTAATTTTTGTATTTTTAGTAGAGAAGGGGTTTCACCATGTTGGTCAGGGTGGTCTCAAACTCCTGACCTCAAGTGATCCACCTGCCTTGGCCTCCCAAAGTGCTGGGAGTACAGACAAGAGCCACCGCGCCCGGCCCCCATTTGTTTTAAAGCCAGCCCAGTATATGCTGACATGATCTCCAGATAGTGAAAACAAAACAAGACAAAATACACAAACAGAAACAAAGTGGAGACTAATGGGTTCATATTCTACCCCTTATGAGGAAAAATAAATACATGTATCAATATACACATACACATGCACAAACATTGAGTCTTATGTATACACAGACTATCTCCGAAAAAATACACAAGAAACTGCCTGTAGCAATTGACTTTGTGGAGGGGAATTATGGTTAGGAGGGCAGAGATAGGTAGGGAACTGATATTTTTTGGATGTTTGTCCCCTCCAAACCTCATGTTGAAATATGCTCCCCAGGGCTGGGCACAGTGGCTCATGCCTGTAATCCTAGCACCTTGGGAGGCCGAGGCAGGTGGATCACGAGGTCAGGAGTTCTAGACCAGCATGACCAACATGGTGAAACCCTGTCTCTACTAAAAATACAAAAATTATCTAGGCGAACTGACGGGTGCCTGTAATCCCAGCTACTCAGGAGACGGAGGCAGGAGAATCACTTGAACCCGGGAAGCTGAGGTTGCAGTGAGCCAAGATCATGCCACTGCACTCAGCCTGGGCAACAGAGTGAGACTCTGTCTCAGAAAAAAAGAAAAGAAAAAAAAAAATATGCTCCCCATTGTTGGAGGTGGGGCTGGTGGGAGGTGTTTGGGTCATGGGGGCAGATCCGTCTTGCCATCCTCATGGTAATGAGGAAGTTCTTGCTCCGTTCACGCTTCGTTCATTCACATGAGAGCTGGTTGTTTAAAGGAGCTTGGCACCTCTTCTGTCTGTCTCTCTGTCTCTCTCTCTCTCTTGCCACCTAACACACCAGCTCCCTCTTTGCCTTCTTTCATGAGTGGAAGCTTCCTGAGGCCTCACCAGAAGTAGATGCCAGCACTATGCTTCATGTACAGCCTGCAGAACCATGAACCAAATAAACCTCTGTTCTTTATAAATTACTCAGTCTCAGGTATTCTTGTATAACAACACAAATGAACCAATACAGGGACCTACTCTTCACTGTATATAATTTTGTCACTTAAAATTTTATGCTAGTGAATATATTACTTATATAATAAATATATGAATATTCATTATTAATATTATTCATGAATAATATAGTAATTATTCATTGATTCAAATGAATAATTTTCAAACGGAGACGAAAAGCAACCTGGTAAAAGGAAGAAAATTTTAAAATATACAATTAGCCCCTTAATAGCTTCATATATCAAACATAATCTTAAAATGTCTTTTCAGTATGTTTAACATTTTCCTTTAGGTGGCAGTAACTGCATTTTTTTTATAATAGCTACCTGACTAGCCTTTAGAATCAGTTCAACAATAGTATTTGATTGTCTTATTTTTCCTTTTCGTAGGAAAAAAAATGTTTAAATATTAAAACCTACATTTACAAAATGCATGGCCCAAAAATGTTCCTGACTATTGTTATTGAAAATGACAGAAAACAAGTTACAATTCAAGAGATATAAAACAGACTGGAAGGATATTCACCAAAATGTTGACAACGATTATCTCTGGGAAGTAGAATAATTAATAGGTGAGTTTGTTTTGCTCTTTTTGCTTTTCCAAATTTTCTACTATGAACATGGTTTTTTTGTTTGTTTGTTGAGACAGAGTCTTGCACTGTTGCCCAGGCTGGAGTGCAGCAGCGTGATATCGGCTTACTGCAAGCTCCACCTCCCATGTTCAAGTGATTCTCCGGCCTCAGCCTCCTAAGTAGCTGGGATTGCAGGCGCCTGCCAGAACATGGTATTTTTTAAGAGCTTGTTTATCCTCCATTCCTGACCCATTAAAGACTTCCTAAGCCCTGGATAATTGAAGGTGGTGTGGGCTTAAGTCTTATCTGGCACTCAAGTATTTCTAATATCACCAACCCTTTGATTTCTTAACTGTGGAATGAAAATAATGACAGAAACTTTAGGCATTTCATTATATGACTACCGAGGGAGAGATTTGGGAGTAAAGGATCTTTTTAATACTCCTCAAATCCAGAAATGATTTACTACGAAGTTAATAAAACCCATGTCAGGACCTTCCTCCCATCCCACCCCACCCATTTGTATTAATCCCTTTCAAAACCTTATAACTAATTGTGAATTCATAATTTCATATTTTTTAGAAGGCCCACAACACTAGAGCCATCATTGCCAAAACACACCAAAATACTCTTTACCAACTTTTTAAACATCCATGCTCTGAAAGGGTGTGGGGGGAATATCTGTAAGCTTTCCACTGAACTAAAGTTCCCCAGGCCAGGGACCAAGCTTCCCACACTTTTATAACCTTGTTGCCTAGCACGTGTCTGGCATACTTCAGGCATTTGAAAACATTTGTAGAACTGTTGAACAGAAGTAACTATTCATGGATAGGTAAAAACCTCTCTAAATGTTTTCTTATTCGTGGGGTAGTTGAGAGTAAATTCTTACAGAGCTGTGTCTGATGGCTAGCAGAAAGGCTGTACCTACTCAAATCAACAGGACACACAGAAAAGTCTCCTTGTCCCCAGAAGGGCCCTGGGGAATGAATGGAGAGCAGATCCCGCTAGGTCACCATGGTGCTACACTGCAGGTCGGCTCTGTGCCAGGCTGAGGAAAAGGAATCCGTCTCCCCTCCTTGAAAACATGCCTCAGCATATTTATCTGTGAAACAGAGAAGAAAACAAATATGGTATGTGATTTACAAATATCTCAAATAGGAATGCAAACTGGTGGGAGACACCAAATGAGAAGAGTGAGAATTTAAAAGCCAGTGCCCTGTGATGCAACAATTCCACCTCTGGGTGTATACTCCAAAAAATGGAAGCAGGGGCCAGGCACGGTGCAATAAATATATTGAAATATATTGAGAGACGGCCGGGCGCGGTGGCTCACGCCTGTAATCCTAGCACTTTGGGAGGCCGAGACGGGCGGATCACGAGGTCAGGAGATCGAGACCATCCTGGCCAACATGGTGAAACCCCGTCTTTACTAAAAAAATACAAAAAGTTAGCCAGGTGTGGTGGCGGGCACCTGTAGTCCCAGCTACTCAGGAGGCTGAGGCAGGAAAATGGTGTGAACCTGGGAGGCAGAGCTTGCAGTGAGCCAAGATCGTGCCACTTCACTCCAGCCTGGGCACAGAGCAAGACTCCATCTCAAAAAAAAAAAAAAAAATGGAAGCAAGCAGGGACTTGACCAAATATTTGTAAACCCATATCATAACAGCCTTATTCATAACGGCCAAGAGCTGAAGCATCCCAAGTGTCTATGGACAGATAAGTGGATAAACAAAATGTGGTATACACATACAGTGGAATATTTTTCAGTCTTAAAAAAGAATGACACACCTTTATTCCCCACACTTTGAGAAGGCAAGATAGGCGGATCACTTGAGACCAGGAGTTTGAGACCAACCCAGGCAACATGGCAAAATTCCATCTCTACAAAAATTTAGCTAGGTGTGGTGGCATGTGTCTGCAGTCCCAGCTATTTGAGAGGCTGAGGTGGGAGGATCACTTAAGCCTGGGAAGTCAGGACTGCAGTAAGCCATGATCGCACCACTGCACTCCAGCCTAGGCAACAGAGTAAGACCCTGTTTCAAAAAAAAAAAAAAAAAAAAAAAAATTTCAACACATGCTACAAGAACCTTATGAACATTATGCTAAGTGAAAGAAGCCAGCACAACAGGACAAATACTGTATATATCTACTTATATGAGGTATCTAGAGTAGCCAAATTCATAGAGACAGAAAGTAGAATGGTGGTTGCCAGAGGCTGGGGAAAGAAGGAGGTAGGGAGTTATTTTTTAGAAGAGAGTTTCAGGTTTGCAAGTTAAAAAGAATTCTGGTGATGAACAGTGGTGATGGCTTTACAGAGTTGTAAGTATTTTTAATGTCACTGAACTGTACACTTAAAAAGAGTTAACATGGTAAGTTTTATGTTGTGTGTATTTTACTATTAAAAAAAAAGAACAATGCCAAAATAATACTATCCAGATGGAACCAGGAAGTAAGGAATATTTCTCTATATTTTATGAATATCAAAATAAGAAGGGAATTGTTTATTCCAAACTGTTCTATAAATAGATATGAATTATTTGCAGATCTTAATGATAAATTGCTAATATCTAATGAGCCCATAACTATGTGTCAGTAAGTAACTTGCTAAGGGACTTAGTATACTATCTTAATATTTCAAAAACTGGGCTGGGTGCGGTGGCTCAAGCCTCTAATCCCAGCACGTTGGGAGGCCCGAGACGGGGCGGATCACGTAGTTTCAGGAGATCGAGACCACCTGGCTAACACAATGAAACCCCATCTTCTACTAAAAAATACAAAAATCTAGGCTGGGCGAGGTGGCGGGCGCTGCAGTCCCAGCTACTCGGTGAGGCTGAGGCAGCGAGAATGGCGAAACCCAGGAGGCGAGCTTGCAGTAGCTGAGATCCGGCCACTGTACTCCAGCCTGGGCGACATGAGAGAGACTCTGTCTCAAAAAAAAAAAAAAAAAAAAAAATTCAAAACTGTTCTATAATAACTTGTTCATAAATATAGATATTGAATTATTTGCACGATCTTAATGGGTTAATTACTAATATCTAATGAGGCCCATACTATGTGGTCCGGTAATGTGGCTAGGGACTTAGTATACTATCTTAATAATCAAAACCATCCTATGAAATAGGTACTATTATTATGGTCAATTTAAAATTCAGAAAATAGAGGTTTAAAAAACAATCCTTTTCCCAAGACCACAGGGTTAGTGAGCAGTAGAACTCAGATTTGACCTCAGATTTCCTAGCTGTTGAGCACCTTGCTCATTTCAGAGTTTGGGTTCTGTTTCTTATAATCAAAATGTCTGTGGTTTTTTGTTGTTGTTTGTTTTGTTTTTGTTTTTCTCCTTTTTGAGACAAGGTCTCGCTCTGTTGCCCAGGCTAATGTGCAATGACGCCATCTTGGCTCACTGCAGCCTTGACCTCCTGGGCTCAAAAATCCTCCCCCCCAGCCTCCTGAGTAGCTGGGACTGTAGACATGCACCACTACACCTGGCTAATTTGGGTTTTTTTTTTTTTTTTTTTTTTTTTTTAGAGATGGGATCTCACTATGTTGCCTAGGCTGGTCTTAAACTCCTGGGCTTAAGCAATCCTCCTGCCTTGGCCTTCCAAAGTGCTGGGATTACAAGCATGAGCCACCATACCTGGCCTGTGGTGGTTTTTGTCTTAAGGTAAACACTTGTTTAAGGAATTTGTAAGGATGGGAATTTGAATTAGGAGAATCCAAATGGCATTTATGTGCCTAGAGGATATGAGTTGAACAGCAGCACTTCTTACAGAATTGTGCCTAAAACAATGCCCTGGCAAGCTGCCCCTCATATTTACTGAGGAACTGAGGTACTCAAGTCAAAATCCCAAGGTAAAGGGACAGGGAGGACACTAGCAACAATGACCATGTCT
This sequence comes from Rhinopithecus bieti, assembly GCF_001698545.2. NCBI lineage: Eukaryota > Metazoa > Chordata > Mammalia > Primates > Cercopithecidae > Rhinopithecus > Rhinopithecus bieti. The sequence continues at coordinate 8,616,712 of NW_016807677.1, forward strand.
TCCTTTTCAGGTACAGATAATTCTGTAAAATAATGCTAAAACGACACTGAATTTTTTTTTATTTTCAGACTTCATAGCTGTTATTTCTGACACATTGCTGAGCGTTAATTTTTAAAATAAGCATAACCTGGGCAAAACACTGGAACCAACTGAGAGATCTAGTGATTGTATTCTGATAATTTATATTAATAGGAATCTCTTTCCCCCAAAAGATTAACTGGATGCATTATTGTATTTACTTTTTACATGTATGTGTATTGTGTGTGTGTATGTGTGTGCTTGTGCATGTATGTGTACTGTGTGTGTGCTTGTACACAAAATGGTGGATGAGCACATGTATTTACCTCTTCTATCTTCCATATTCCCATAAAAGTGACAGAAAATATTATTTAAAGAAAATGAGTGAATGACAGCAATAGGAAACAAGAAAGAGTGTCATCAGCACACAAGAGTTTTGGGAAATTTCTAAAAGATACAAAGCAGATGGGTGGACTGATGAGAAACTGCAGGCCAGGGCACAGGAAATAAGCATGTGTCTTCCCAAGGGGGCCCAGAGAAACTCCTCACTTGGTCAACAATACAACGATGGGCTGTGGGGCAATCAACAGTGGCTTCATTAAAGAACTGGATTCAGTGCCTTGGGACAGCTGGGCCCCCTTCCTGTGACCTGTGTAAACAAAGTTAGGCAGCTGAGACTTTTGGCCTCAGGCTACAAGCCAGGGCACTGCTCTTTAGAAAGAAAGGGCAGAGAGAGTGTTCCTCCAGAGGGTCTTGTGGCTTAAAAGGAGATCACTGAAGAAACTTTGAATCTCTACATTTATAAACTCAGAGGGGAAACAATCAAAGTCAAAATGCATCTCTACCTCCTCCCGGGGAACCCAGGTTCCCCAGCCTCCTTGCCTACCCTGCCCACAGGAAACCCTACAGGGAAGCCTTCCTGTACAAAAGGCCCGCCTGCTTACATAGAACTCGTGCCAGTCATTCTATTCAGGGAAAACCTTCCTGGAGAAACAAACCTAAACCATTGAAGAGGAAACCCACACAAGCTGGTTGTGCTAAATTGAGGCATTTGTTTGGTTCTGAATTCATTCAAACGAATGGACAATAGAGAACACCACACTTCTGAGAAAAAACAATACAAAAGGGAAAGCTTTAGAAAATGAAACAACTGACCCAAAGGAAAAAGGTAATCCAAGCAGAGGAAAAGAATTAAAAAAAAACCTAATTAACACACACACACAAATCAATCATATTCCTAACACCTAAATTAGCAAATTAATAAAATTAGTATTTAAAACAACACTAGTAAAAATGCTAATTGGGATAATCAGAAAGTTATAACCTACTACAATCTTAATTACAGTTTGCGATGACAAGTAGCAATCAGAGAACACGAAAGAGTTCTTAGGAACTAAAAATAAACATTTCAAAGGGATGGCTAAACAATATTATAGACACAACCGAAGATCAATTTGATTACCTGAAAGATAAAGTAAAATGACAGAAAATATGAGAGAAAATTAAAATACATAGAGGTTAACTCTGAGAAATCTAATACCTGTAAACAATGTGGTTTTAGAACGTATTTAGGACTATGGAGGAAAAATAAATAATCCAGAAAATAAAATTTTCCTATGCTGAAGAGTTTTTAGGACCAGGCATGGTGGCTCATGCCTGTAATCCTGGAACTTTGGGAGATCGAGGTGGGCAGATCACTTGAGGCCAGGAATCCGAGACCAGCCTGGCCAACATGGCAAAACCTTGTCTCTACTAAAAATATGAAAATTAACTGGGTGTGGTGGCACATGCCTATAGTTCCAGCTACTCAGGAGGATGAGGCACAAGAATTGCTTGAACCTGGGAGGTGGAGGCTGCAGTGAGCCGAGATTGCACCATTGCACTCCATCCTGAGTGATAGAGCGAGACTTGGTCTCAGAAAAAGAAAAGAAAAAAGGTTTTAGATTGAAGTCTCACCAATTTTAAGCAGGGGAGGAAAATATCCATACACATCACACACACACACACACACACAGCTAAAGATATCCTGGTAAGGCCGGGTGTGGTGGCTCACACCTGTAATCCTGGCACTTTGGGAGGCCAAGGCGGGCAGATCACCTGAGGGCAGAAGTTCGAGATTAGCCTGGCCAACGTGGCAAAACCCCATCTCTACTAAAAATACAAACATTGGCCAGATGTGGTGGCATGCACCTGTAATCTTGTAATCCCAGCTACTCAGGAGGCGGAGGCAGAATAATTGCTTGAACCCAGGAGGTGGAGGTTGCAGTGAGCTGGCATCACGCCACTGTACTCCAACCTGGGCAACAGAGCAAGACTATCTTAAAAAAAAAAAAAAAAAAAAGGCTGGGCGCAGTGGCTCACACCTGTAATCCCATCACTTTGGGAGGCCGAGGCAGGTGGATCACAAGGTCACATGTTCGAGACCAGCCTGGCCAACATGATGAAACCCAATCTCTACTGAAAATACAAAAATTAGCCGAGTGTGGTGGCACACACCTCTAATCCTAGCTACTCAGGAGGCTGAGGCAGGAGAATCACTTGAACCTGGGAGGCGGAGGTTGCAGTGAGCCAAGATCACGCCACTGCACTCCAGCCTGGGCGACAGTGAGAGACTCTGTCTCAAAAA
>NW_016807677.1:8622087-8636308 GCF_001698545.2 Rhinopithecus bieti
AGCATGGGATTTTAAATTATAATGGCAACCACCACACCATCTAACAATAGCTGATGACAGTGCTTGTTTCTAGAGCATGGGCCTAGGCTAGAATGGATGGAGGTCATATTCATTTTACACCCTTCATTTTCTACTGATAAGATTTTTTCTTATTATGTGCATGGGTAACTTCTATAAAATAACATAAAATAACAATTTCAATATTAATAAATATTTACATATAAATTTATATTATATGTAACTATATATAAATTAATTTTATACAGTGTTTAAATATTTTCAATGAGTGAAAAGATGCCAGATTATCTTTTCCACAAATATAACAATAATAAGTATGTATGTATGTATTTATTTATTTTTTGAGACTGAGTTTCATTCATCACCCAGGCTGGAATGCAGTGGCACCATCTCGGCTCGCTGTGAGCTCCAACTCCTGGGTTCAAGTGATTCTCCTGACTCAGCCTCCCGAGTAGCGGGGACTGCAGGTGCACACCACCATGCCTGGCTAATTTTTGTGTTTTTAGTAGGGACGGGGTTTCACCATGTTGGCCAGGCTAGTCTCGAACTCCTGACCTTAGGTGATTCACCCACCTTGGCCTCCCAAAGTGCTGGGATTACAGGGCTGAGCCACTGCACCCGACCAACATAGGCTATTGTCTAACTGAAAGACGAGTTGCTTAGTCATAGCTACTAAATGTCCTCCATACTTAGCTAAAAGCTCATAGTCCTTAGGAAAGGTGTCTTAGGACAAAGAGAATTTAGGATATTAATTACTCTACCGTTTTAAGTTGAAAAGGAAAAGTAAAACCCTTCCTTCTTGTGACTTAGTCTACACAAAAGAAAAAAGAGAAAGAAACAGTAAAAACCTTTCCCCAGCTTTTCTGATTTTGGGATTTGAGGAAAGTTGCAAATACTGTCTGTCTTAACCTTTTGGCATTACAAATGACTCAAAACTGCCCAAGGGACTTTGAGACTTTTCAGAAAAGGAATTTATCACTGAGTATTACTCATCTGTCAAACTAGAATAAAATGTAGTTTTGTGTGAGGCGACCTTCTTTCACAGTTACTGTTTATTGAGCCCAGGAATGCTATGGCACAGAGGGCAGGGTGTGAGTCAGAAAGCCTTGCTGTCCCAGCTCTGTCCCCAACTAGCCAAGTGACCCAGTGCCACCTACTTAATCTTTAGTTCCTTCATTTGTAGAGTGTGGATAAAATAACTCTTCTCACTGCTTCATATTGTCCCTGTGAGGATCAGAGAGGATAAATCAAATGAAAATTCTTTGAAACCCTACAAAGTACTATAAAATTACAGTGTAGTAATATGTGATCATGGATTTCAAAGGTGGAACGAACTTAGACCTTATCTAGTCAAACTTATTTAATTCATAGTTTCTTTCTCTCAGTCTATTACTTGTTTAGAGCCACTACGTTTATTATTATTGTTGTGACACAAACTGATTTAAAATTATATCCTTCTGAACTATGTCTCCTTCTAAAATTTTATAGAATCATAGGCTATTAATGCTGCAAGGGACTTTGCCAATCATCTCTTCTAATCCCCTTGTTTTAAACATGAAGCAATAGCAGCCGAAACAGGGTGACTGGCCTTAGATAAACACAGGACAATGAACTCAGACCTTGGATTAAAACCTAGATCCCCAGATTCCCAGGCGTCAGACCTTTCCTACGTCACTGCTGAAACAAGAAAATAATGGCCATTTGTGAATAAGCTTAGTTAATTCAGGTATATACTGCCCTGACAAGATTACACTAATTATTCCAACCATTTTTATAACATTCAAAGGATTTTCTTTCCTCAAAAGCAATTATACAACAAAATAAACAAAATGTAAAATAAAGGAAAACTTTTAAATTAAAAGTAATAACACTTGAAAAAATAATATACACACTCATATCTATTCTTTAAATGAAACTAAGATTTTTTTTTTGAGATGGAGTCTCACTCTGTTGCCCAGGCTAGAGTGCAGTGGTGCGATCTCAGCTCACTGCAACCTCCGCCTCCTGGGTTCAAGTGATTCTCCTGCCTCAGTCTCCCGAGTAGCTAGGAATGCAGGTGCCCACCACTACGCCTGACTAACTTTTGTATTTTTAGTAGAGACAGGGTTTTCACCATGTTGGCCAGGCTGGTCTCGAACTCCTGACCTCAAGTGATCTGCCCACCTTGGCCTCCCAAATGCTGGGATTACAGGCGTGAGCCACTGTGCCCAACTGAAACTAAGATTAAGTACTAGAACAATTTGCCATTTAATAGTCAAATTAATTGCCAACATTTTAGTATAACTTGGTTTAATTTAGTCCCTGATACAGATCCTTAGAAGAGGGGCAGAAGAATGTAAATGGCGAAGAACACACAGAGTTTAAAATCAAACAAACATGGGTTCAAATTCTAGCTCTGCCATTTACTAGCTATGTAAATTTTGAAAATATATTCAACTTGCTAAAGTCTCAGTGTCCTCATCTATATAAAGGGAACAGTAGGCCGGGCATGGTGGCTTATGCCTATAATCCCAGGACTTTGGCAGGCTGAGGCCAGAGGACCATTTGAGCGTAGGAGTTCGAGACCAACCTGAGCAACACAGTGAGACCCCCAACTCTAAAAAAAATTTAAAATTAGCCATGAGTGGGTGGCACACACCTAAAATCCCAGCTACTGGGGAGTAGGGAGGAGGAGACACTGAGGTGGGAGGATCTCTTGAGCCCAGGAGGTTGAGGTTACAGTGAGGTGTGCACTCTAGCCTGGGTGACAGAGTGAGACTCTGTCTCTAAGTAAATAAATAAAGGGAATGGTAATGAGAATTATTTCATAAGTTTGTTGTGAGGATTAAAAAGTAATTCATATAATTTTATAAATGAGACCAGTCATTGTTCTCACTTGGTATTTTACAGCCCAGAAACAATTATAGCAATTATTTACTCAAGACTGCTCAGCTAGTATATGGAGGCAAAATTGAAACCCACGTCTTCTACCTGCCCGCACGACCTCCCTACCCAGCACTTCATTAATTCACCTTCTGCCACCTCACTGTTCAGTTTTACTAAAATTTCCAACTCTTTCCAAAGGAGAGATTTTTCTTCCTAAGTAGAACAGCTCTTTCAGCCAATTTCAGATGATATGCCTTCTAAAAGGTGGTGTCTCGTTTGGTTGCCAAAGGCAGTCACTTGACTTTTAAGTTCACAGATCCCATGTGCCGGGTCCATGCTGAGCGCTGGCAGCCTATCTGTGTCACACAACCCTCTATTGTACTCTTAACCCTCCTAGCTGGCTCCGACCCTGTGTTCCATGAGGAGGCACGTGCCTTCTCCCTTCCCCCACCGCAGGCTTTTCCTGCTCCTGCCAGGCTGAGAAGGACTTTATCCTTTTTCATAAGTGCTGAGCCTTTAGGACTCAAATCCCCTCAGGCATCCTTGATTTATCTCAGAAGTCCTCATGCAAATTTGACTCTCCCTATCCTAGAGATTAGGAGACCCTGTCATTTTTATTTTTGAATCTCTCGGAGCCAAGCATGAGCTGACACATCATTAGCACTCTTAAATGTTAGCCGAAAAAAAATTAGATGGAAGGAAGGAAGGAAGTAAAGAAGAGAGGGAAGAGGGTTTTGCATATCATTCTAGAGTTCCTGAAACAGCTGTAACAATGCAGCAACTCACTAGCTCCAAAAGCACTTGAACAATATTTATACATTTATCTATTTATCAAACTATCTATATCAGAACATATTGATAACTGACAAATCTCTTTCACTTTAGTCTCAGAAGTCACATTTAAACGTTAAGCGAATATCTGTGTCAGGGAAAGAGAGAGCAACAGAGAAAGAGAGAGAGAATGAGTTGGGTTTGGACCATGAAAGACTGATTCTGTCACCCAGTCTGATTCTGTCACCCAGTCTGATTCTGTCACCCAGTCTGGAGTGCAGTGGTACAGTCATGCTTCACTGCAGCCTCGATGTCCCTGACTCAGTGGATCCTACCACCTCAGCCTCCACAGTAGCTGGGACTACAGGCATGAGCCACCGCACCTGGCTAATTTTTGTATTTTTTGCAGAGATGGGTTTTGCCATGTTGCCCAGGATGGTCTCCAACTCCTGGGCTCAAGCAATCTCCACACCTCAGCCTCCCAAAGTGCTAGGATTACAGGGGTGAGCCACTGCGCCCAGCCTATGGTGGTTAATTTTATGTGTCAATTTGACTGAGCTAAGGGATGCCCAGATAGCTGGTAAAACATTATTTCTGGATGTGTCTGTGAGGGCATTTCTGGAGGAAATTAGCATCTAAATCAGTAGACTGAGTAAAGAAGATCTATTTTCATCCAATCTGTTAAGGGCACAGATAGACCAAAAAGGCAGAGGAAAGGTGAATTCACTCTCTCTGCTTGAGTTGAGCCAGCCATCTCCTGCTGCTATAGGACGTAGGAGCTCCTGGTTTTTAGGCCTTGAGAATCATACTGAATTACATCACTGGCTTTCCTGGTTCTCCAGCTTGCAGATGACATATTGTGAGACTTCTCAGCCTCCATAATTCTGTAAGCCTATTCCCATAATACATCTCCTATCATCTATCTATCTATCTATCTATCTATCTATCTATCTATCTATCTATCTTATTGGTTTTGTTTCTCTGGAGAATCCTAACTAATACAGAGATTAAAAGCCCCAAGTTCTTTTACACAGCCATGCCTCCAAGCTGCTGTGTGACCCTGGGTAAATCACTCTCAAGGTTGTTAAAATGGAGGTAATTCTTATTTTTTGTTTGCTTGTTTGTTTAAGATAGGGTCCACTCTGTCGCCCGGGTTGGAGTGAAGTGATGGTGATGACAGTTCAATGTGGCCTCAATCTCCCAGGCTCAAGTGATCCTCCCACCTCAGCCTCTCAAGTAGATGGGACTACAGGCACGTGCTAGCATGCCTGGCTGTTTTTTTGTTGTTGTTGTTGTTGTTGTTTTGTTGTTGTTGTTTTTTCAGTAGAGACAGGTCTTGCAAAGTTTCCCAGGCCAATCTCGAACTCCTGAGCTCGAGCAATCTTCATGCCTCGGCCTTCCAAAGTGCTGGGATTACAGGGATAAGCCACCGCACCTGGTTAAAACGGGGGTAATTCTAAAGGATATCTTACAGAGTTGTCATGGTCAATAATTATAACGCATTTTAAACAGTCAATGTTTAAAATAATCCATGAAAGTAATTATGGTACTATCCCAAATTTTCACAATCTTTAAAGACTGGCTATTACCATTTGAATTTTTTTTATCTGTACCTTCTTTGCCTCAACTAACTAGAATTCATGACTTTTGGCTAAACAGGCATCATTTCTATTAATTATATTTCTGAAATTGCTTTGGAATCTGTTTCTGGCCTCTCTGGTCCCACGGCAACTGCTACTCTTTTTACTTTTTATTTATTTATTTATGTTTTTATTTTAGAGACAAGGTCTTGCTCTGTTGTCCAGGCTGGAGTGTGATGGTGTGAACTTGGCTTACTGCAGCCTCAAACTCCTGAGCTCAGGTGATCCTCCCACCTCAGCCTCCTATGTGACTGGAACTACAGGCACATGCCACTATGCTTGGCTAAGTTTTGTGGGTTTTTTTTTTTTTTTTTCAGAGACAGAATATCATTCTATCACCCAGGCTGGAGTGCAATGGTGTGATCTCGGCTCACTACAACCTCTGCCTCCCCTGTTCAAGCAATTCTCCTGCTCAGCCTCCAGAGCAGCTGGGATTATATATGCACACCACCACACCGGCTAATTTTTTTTGTATTTTAGCAGAGACGGTGTTTCACCATGTTGCCCAGGCTGGTCTCAAACTCCTGACCTCAGGCAATCTGCCTGCCTTGGCCTCCCACAGTGCTAGGATTACAGACACATGCCACCACGCCTGGCCATAATTTTTGTATTTTTTTGTGGAGATATGATCTCACTTTGTTGCCCAGGCTGGTCTTGCCCAGGCTGGTCTTGAACTCCTGGGCTTAAGCAATCCTTCTGCTTGGCCTCCAAAATTTTGAAATTACAGTCACTGTGCCCAGCCCCCTACCCTTTTAATAATTCTCACTTAGGTGCAATAGCCTCCTAACACGTATACCTATAACACGTATACGTTAGCCAAATATTCTCCATTATGTCTGAACATCCTAAGACATTTAAATAAATTCAGGCTGCCCATGCCATGGATCTATGATAATGCATAAAAGCTTAGCTTTTGGTTGCGGCTATTTTGGCTCTATTCAATATTTGGCTCTATTCAATATTCTCTGGTCTTCAATCCCTTGACTTTCTATTCCAGCTTCTGATACTGGTTACAGACCCTCCTTGCTGTGATTACCTGGGTGGACAGGCTTCTTTTTCACTCTGTGCATTCTCTCTGATCTAACATTCGCATTAATAAATTCTTCATATCTGTAACTGTGGGTAACAAGTATTTTCACTGCCCCAATCTGGCCATGATTGACTCACTCTAGCCCACCAGCCCACCCACCCTGAGAAGCAGACCAGACAAAATCTGTCATTAGGGTGATCATTCCAAATCTCAGATTAGAACATGGTAGTCTCTGATTCCAGTGCCAACAAAAAAATGTCAGTGTGGTTATTCAATGTTTTGTGACTTGGCTGGGTAAAGGCACAGAGGATCTTTGGCAATAGAAGGCTGGTGGGAAGAAAACTGGAATCCTACTCTTTGGGATCATCCACTACTGGAATGGAAGGTGGGCTAGGAGGAACTGACCAAGCAACAAAGGCTGACCCTGGAGATGGTAATTTGGTGAATCAAGGGTAGGAGAGCTTAACATTCCCAGCTGCCAATCTAGAAGTTTTTGGTACCGCTATGATGCCAGAGGGTGATGGTAATCAACTAGGCTGGCAACAAATTACGCTCTTCAAGTTTTTACCCTAGAATGCATGCATACAGCCAGGTGCAGTGACACGCACCTGTAGTCCCAGCTACTCGGGAGGCTGAGGCAGGAGGATTGCTTGAGCCCAGGAGTTTGAGACTAGCCTGGGCAACACAGCAAGACTCACATCTCAAAAAAAAAAAAAAAAAAAAGAGCATGCATATTAATCCTTGTCGATGACTCCATTCATTCCTTCAGTAGTTAAGCACAAATTCTATGCAAGGCGTTGTATTAGGCACTGGGTACACAACAGAAGAGGAAAGCCAGCACAGTGACCTCCTTGGCAAGTTTTGTTAAATAACTTGGCATGTGCCATTCTTCTTTATTGTGTTGTCAATATTAGAATGGATTTTGGACCAGCGAATGGAGCTTCTAGCCCGTGCATTTATACAAACAGTTCCCAGGTGTGCCACAAATATGTGGCCAACATAACATTACAGCCTCCATTCCTGCCCAGGAATAATGACAGTTTTTTAGTAAATGATATCCTTTATAGGCAAATTACGCATATTGGTGCTTTCTGGATGTTTTAAGGTTTCCAAGTAGTTTTTTCAACTACCAATCCCTGTATAGGGATCTTGGAGAGTTAATCATCACACCAGTTTTCACCAATACACTCATATGCTTATACTGACCGTGAAGACACGCTGGTGGCACAAAATGAAGTGATTACATTTTGTAGAACCTCTTTCTCATAGCAGGAGTGGTAATGAAAATGTCTCTGGAGAAGAAACTAGTTCATATCACTCAGAATCCATGTCCATCAAGAAAGAACACATACAAACAAAAAGATATGTCATACTCTTGGCTTGGAAGATATACATTGTAAATATGTCAGTTTTCTCTGAAACTAATCTACAATATTTTTACAGCTCAATAACAATTCCAAAATTCTAATGGAATTCTTTTGGAACTTGGCAAAAAATATTAAAATTTGTCTGAAAAATAAAAATATGCCCAAATAGCCAAGAAAATTCTAACACAGAAGAATATTAGGGAGAGCTTTGCCAGTTATTTAAACTGCAGTATTTATTGCTGATACACTGCTGCAGGAATGGACAGATGATCAATAAAACCAAATAGTGAGAACAGAAGCAGATCCAAATGAGATTGGATTATATAATAAAGTGGGGAAAAGAAACGCATTATTCAGACAACGGGCTAGTCATTTGGAAAAGGAATAAAATTGGTCCCTACCTTGAACTTCCAGATGGAATAAAGATTTAAATTTGTAAGAAATTATGAAGTACCACAAAGTTAGGCCAGGCATGGTAGCTCATGCCTATAATCTTAGCACTTTGGAAGGCCGAGGAGGGCAGATCACTTGAGGCCAGGAGTTCGAGACCAGCCTGACCAACATTGTGAAACCCTGTTTTTACTAAAAATACAAAAAATTAGCTGGGCAAGGTGGTGGGTGCCTGTAATCCCAGCTACTTGGGAGGCTGAGGCAGGAGAATTGCTTTAACCCAGGAGGTGGAGGTTGCAGTGAGCCAAGATTGTGCCATTGAATTCCAGCCTGCGTGACAGAACCAGACTCTGTCTCGAAACAAAGAAACAAAAAAGTACTACAAACTTTCAGATGAATTTGTAAATATAATTTTTAAGTGAAGGAGGACTTGAGGCCTGACACTTGGCTGTTCAGGCATCAGATTCCCCACCTCTAAGGGAGGAATTCCCCACTGTGGGTTATCACGGTGTGACAGAGTGCGCTGTCTCCTACTCTGGGAGCTGGAGGAGACCCATCCTCCCCCAGCCCACACATATGGCCCTGTGGGAAACTCCCTGTGGCTTGCTGATTAAAGAAGAAAATGTTCAAGACTAGTTTCCAGATGACTCTTCCCTGGTCTAAGGACACTAGCACAATTAGGGCTATTGTTGCAACTTTCACCCACTTAGAGGCGGCCTTGAAAGGCAATTGAGAAGGAAAATCTTCCTAGGGGCAGAACTCTAAGCAGTACATCTCATGGTCCACCTTTCTGGAAGGAGAAATGACCTTAGGATTTAGAATCCAAAGGGACCAAAAAAAAAAAAATGTTACCGTCAAGGGACACATTGAAGAACCCACTGAATAGGAAAGTGAAACTGTTACTTTGCCACTTTTTGGCAAACAGAAAATAATGTTTGGGTGTAGGCTGGGTGATTAATTCTAAGGAGAAAAAATTATTTCAGCATAATAGGAGAAGAGAGCTGACCCCAGATACATTTCTTCACTCTCCCCAGCCAGGATGCTAGTAGCAAGACACAGGCAGGACTGCTGAGGACTCAGATTCCTTAGAAATGAAAGTTTGGGTCACTCCAACAAGTAAAGAACCCTACCGGCTTAACCAAGTTGAGAGCAAAGAATCATTTTTGTCATTTCAAAGATGGCACAAGTGCATTTTGGCTTATGAAACCCAGGAAGCAGACTGACTAATTTTGACTTGTCACTATCACCCCATTTTAAGCACAAGGCCTGTTCACATTTCGGAGAAGATACATCTTCTTGTTCACTGATAACTCTGCAGAGGAAGTCTATAACATCTGCTGTTTTTTATCCTGCTCTGTCTTCAGCCTCCCTCATCTCTGCCTCCTAGGCCTTGGAACTCTCTCCAACTCTTTCTCTTCCGTAGTCCCTCAGTTTACCAGGTGTTTTCCATCTCCTTGCACTTGCACCTTGGGCGCTTCCTCCACCCCCTCCCTCCATGGCTGCTTACTGACTGCCGATTGAGATTCACCCTAACAGTCCCCTCTGAAGCCTCACCAGTATATGCCCAACAGAACCGACCACTTCCCCCTTACTCCTGTCAGAGTACCTATAATACTTTATTGGCATTATAGGTTTGCATGTTTGTCCCTGTTTAGCAGACTTCTTACTTACTTACTTATTCACTTTTGAGGCAAGGCCTTGCTCTGTCACCCAGGCTGGAGTGCAGTAGCATGATCAGAGCTCACTGAAACCTCAAACTTCGGGGCACAAGGGATTCTCCTGCCTCAGCCTGCTTGGCAGCTGGCACTGCCAGAGGCATTTGAACCATAGCAACTCCATCTTGAATAGGAGCTAGGTAAAATGAGGCTGAGACCTACTGGGCTGCATTCCCAGACAGTTAAGGCATTCTAAGTCACAGAATGAGATAAGAGGTGGGCACAAGATACAGGTCATAAAGATATTTCTGAAAAAACAGGTTGCAGTAAAGAAGCCAACTCTTAAGCCAGGCACAGTGGCTCATGCCTGTAATCACAGCACTTTGAGAGGCCGAGGCAAGTGGATCACCTGAGGTCAGGAGTTTGAGACCAGCCTGGTCGATGTGGCAAAACACCATCTCTACTAAAAATACAAAACTTAGCCAGGCGTGGTGGTCCATGCCTGTAATCCCAGCTATTGGGAGGGTGAGGCAGGAGAATTACTTGAACCCGGGAGGCGGAGGTTGCAGTGAGCCAAGATTGTGCCATTGCACTCCAGCCTGGGTAAAAGAGCGAGACGTTGTCTCAAAAAAAAAAAAAAAAAAAAAGCCAACTCTAACCCACCAAGACCAAGATGGCGATGAGAGTGACCTCTGGTTGTCTTCACTGCTACACTCCCACCAGTACCATGACAGTTTACAAATGCCATGGCAATGTCAGGATATTACCCTATATGATCTAAAAAGGGGAGGCATGAATAATCCACCCGTTGTTTAGCATATCATCAAGAAATAGCCATAAAAATAGGCAACCAGCAGTTCTCAGGAATATTGCCATCTATTGAGTAACCATTCTTTTATTCCCTTACTTTCTTAATAAACCTGATTTTGCTTTGCACTGTGGACTCCCCCTGAATTCTTTCTTGCACAAGATTCAAGAACTCTCTCGGGGTCTGGATCTGGACCCATTTCCTGTAATAGTACAATAGGCACAAGACCAAGACGACATTCCTGGCTTTTTTTTTTTTTTTTTTGGTAGAGATGGGGTCTCACTATGTTGCCCAAGCTGGTCTTGAAGTTTTGGGTTCAAGCAATCCTCCTGCCTTGGCCTCCGAAAGTGCTAAGATTATAGGCATGAGCCACTGCCCTTGACCCAGATTTACCTTTAAAACCCTTGGCACAGAGACCAACCAGCACATAGTAGGTGCTCAGGAATGCTGAGGACTAAACTAATGAATCGCCACTGTTGGAGGCAGCAATAACATTGCAAATGAGTACACTTTCAGGCATAGACTTTAAATGGAACAAATAATCCTCTAGGTTTACCTTACCCTGAATAACTAAAGCTTATGTTCACAAGTACTTAGAAAGAGCCAGAGCTAATTCTGTCCTCTAGAACATGTAAAATATAACCGTTTTTCAGACCCAATATTTAAGAGGGAAAGGTCAGGTCAGGTTCCAGGCCTGTGAGGCCAAAAAGATGAGAGTAACAACCAATCGGCCCTTTTCTACCTTTGGCTGTGATCATGTGACTCTCCTCTCCTTTTTCTGTTCTAAGGGCAGGAGGAAAGTGCACGAGCACACAAGAGTCTTTAGTGCAGTTTCCAGGGTTTGCAGCTTCAGGGATAATGAAGACTTGGAGGAGTTCAGTACTACTGCTGTATGTCACAGTTTCCATTTTTGTTAAAATCTCAATCACTCACAGACCAAGTTCTTCTTCCACTTCCTAACATTTTCCCTAGGTATGATAATTTACTTGGTAAACACATTGCATATTAATAGCATTCTAAGTCACAGGATGAGATAGGAGGTAGGCACAAAACCTGTTTTGCTGATAAAACAGGTTGCAGTAAAGAAGCCAACTCTTAGGCCAAGTGTGGTGGCTCATGCCTGTAATCCCAGCACTTTGAGAAGCCAAGATGGGTGGATCACCTGGGGTCAGAAGTTCGAGACCATGGCCAACATGGGGAAACCCCATCTCTACTAAAAATACAAAAATTAGGCAGATGTGGTGGTGTGCATGTAATCCTAGCTCTTCAGGAAGCTGAGACAGGAGAATTGCTTGAACCTGGTAAGCCGAGATCGTGCCATTGGACTCCAGCCTGGGAGACAGAGCAAAACTGTCTCAAAAAAAAAAGGGGGGGGCGCACCCAAGATGGCCAAATAGGAACAGCTCCAGCCTCTAGCTCCCAGCGTAAGTGACACAGAAGACGGGTGATTTCTGCATTTTCAACTGAGGTACCAGGTTCATCTCACTGGGGAGTGCCAGACAATTGGTGCTGGTCAGCTGGTGCAGCTCAACCAGCGAGAGCTGAAGCAGGGTGAGGCATCACCTCACCTGGGAAGCGCATGGGGGAAGGGAATCCCTTTTCCTAGCCAAGGGAAACTGAGACACAACACCTGGAAAATCGGGTAACTCCCACCCTAATACTGTGCTTTACCAAGGGTCTTGGCAAATGGCACACCAGGAGATTATATCCCACACCTGGCCCGGAGGGTCCCACGCCCACAGAGCCTCCCTCTTTGCTAGCACAGTAGTCTGAGATCTAACTACAAGGCAGCAGCGAGGCTGGGGGAGGGGTGCCCGCCATTGCTGAGGCTTAAGTGGGTAAATAAAGCTACTGGGAAGCTCGAATTGGGTGGAGCCCACCGCAGCTCAAGGAGGCTGGCCTGCCTCTGTAGACTCCTCCTCTGGGGACAGGGCAGAGCTAAACAAAAAGCAGTAGAAACCTTGGCAGAGGTAAATGCCCCTGTCTGATAGCTTTGAAGAGAGCAGTGGATCTCCCAGCATGGAGGTTGAGATCTGAGAATGGACAGTCTGCCTGCTCAAGTGGGTCCCTGAGCCGAGTAGCCTAACTGGGAGACATCCCCCACTAGGTGCAGACCGACACCTCACACCTCACACGGCGGGTTACACCCCTGAGATGAAGCTTCCAGAGCAAGAATCAGACAGCAACACTCACTGTTCGGCAATATTCTATCTTCTGCAGCCTCTGCTGCTGATACCCAGGCAAAAAGGGTCTGGAGTGGACCTCAAGCAAACTCCAACAGACCTACAGCTGAGGGTCCTGACTGTTAGAAGGAAAACTAATAAACAGAAAGGACAGCCACACCAAAACCCCATCAGTACATCACGATCATCAAAGATTAAAGGCAGATAAAACCACAAAGATGGGGAAAAAGCAGTGCAGAAAAGCTGGAAATTAAAAAAATCAGAGCGCATCTCCCCCTCCAAAGGAATGCAGCTCATCACCAGCAACGGAACAAAGCTGGATGGAGAATGACTTTGACAAGTTGAGAGAAGGCTTCAGTGGAACAAAATTCTCAGAGCTAAAGGAGGAATTATGTAACCAGTGCAAAGAAACTAAAAACCTTGAAAAAAGAATGGATGAATGGATAACTAGAATAATGAACGCAGAGAAGACCTTAAAAGAACTGATAGAGATGAAAACCACAACACGAGAACTACATGACAAATGCACAAGCTTCAGTAACCGACTCTATCAACTGGAAGGAGTATCAGCGATTGAAGATCAAATGAATGAAATGAAGCAAGAAGAGAAGTGTGGAGAAAAAAGAGTAAAAAGAAATGAACAAAGCCTCCAAGAAGTATGGGATTATGTGAAAAGACCAAATCTACATCTGATTGGGGTGCCTGAAAGTGATGGGGAAAATGGAACCAAGTTGGAAGACACTCTGCAGGATACCATCTAGGAGAACTTCCCCAACCTAGTAAGGCAGGCCAACATTCAAATTCAGGAAATACAGAGAACGCCACAAAGATATTGCTCGAGAAGAGTAACTCCAAGACACATAATTGTCAGATTCACCAAAGTTGAAATGAAGGAAAAAATGTTAAGGGCAGCCAGAGAGAAAGGTCGGGTTACACACAAAGGGAAGCCCCTCAGACTAACAGCAGATATCTCAGCAGAAACTCTGCAAGCCAGAAGAGAGTGGGGGCCAATATTCAACATTCTTAAAAAAAAGAATTTTAAATCCAGAATTTCATATCCAGCCAAACTAAGTTTCATAAGTGAAGGAGAAATAAAATCCTTTACAGACAAGCAAATGCTTAGAGATTTTGTTGCCACCAGGCCTGCCCTACAAGAGATCCTGAAGGAAGCACTAAACATGGAAAGGAACAACCGGTACCAGCCATTGCAAAAACATGTCAAAATGTAAAGTCCATTGATGCTAGGAAGAAACTGCATCAACAAGAGAGCAAAATAACCAGCTAATATCACAATGACAGGATCAAGGTCACACATAACAATATTAACCTTAAATGTAAATGGATTAAATGGTCCAATTAAAAGACACAGACTGGCAAATTGGATAAAGAGTCAAGACCCATCAGTCTGCTGTATTCAGGAGACCCATCTCACATGCAGAGACACACACAGGCTCAAAATAAAGCGATGGAGGAAGATCTACCAAGCAAATGGAA
>NW_016807677.1:8636982-8638254 GCF_001698545.2 Rhinopithecus bieti
TATGTTTATTGCAGCACTATTCACAATAGCAAAGACTTGGAATCAACCCAAATGTCCATCAGTGACAGACTGGATTAAGAAAATGTGGCACATATACACCATGGAATACTATGCAGCCATAAAAAAAGGATGAGTTCGTGTCCTTTGTAGGTACATGGATGCATCTGGAAACCATCATTCTCAGCAAACTATTGCAAGAACAGAAAACCAAATACCGCATGTTCTCACTCATAGGTGGGAATTGAACAATGAGTTCACTTGGACACAGGAAGGGGAGCATCACACACTGGGTCCTATTGTGGGGAGACCACATTAGGTAGTGGGGAGGGATAGCATTAGGAGATATACCTAATATAAATGACGAGTTAATGGGTGCAGCACACCAACATGGCACATGTATAGATATGTAACAAACCTGCATGTTGTGCACATGTACCCTAGAACTTCAAGCATAATTAAAAAAAAAAAAAAAGAAAAGAAAAGAAGAAGAAGAAGAGGAAGCCAACTTTAACTCACCAGAACCCATTCTCAGAATTCTGAGAAATGTTCATTACTCTTTTTTGTTTCTCAATTATGCTTCTCCCTTTCCCCAGGAAGCCAATTTTTATCCTCTGTCATTGTCAGGAGTGTATTTAACATGACAGGAGTCCTGTGACCTCTTCAAATGTCCCTATTTCCTCCTGAGTATATTACAATCATCTCTGTGTCTGGTTGGCCTAATTTTAATTACGATTCCACTGGGCATGTGGCTACTCAGTCTACTTTTCTGTTCACTGAGCCAGATTTTCAATCCACATACTCAGAGCAAATTATGTACCACTGGAAAGTTACATTAAAACTTTTGGGATAGTGCAGGCTATTTTACCCACTAAAGCAGTAATTTACCAAATGTTCCTTAATGATCTGTGAAAAAATTGCCACGTTTTTCTTGATATTGAATGCGCTTCCAGGAAGTTAGGCAAAGGGAGAATCTGAGCTAATATGAACAAATGGGTAATCTTAGATCTTACCTTTCCTAAAATCAATACTATTGCCTAATTCAGTGAGTGTGCACAGGAAATATACTCAAAGGTACAGGACCAGCTCTTGAAACACTGACAAATTTTGGTTTCCTGTCTCAAGAAAACAACCTAAGGGGAAATTCTATTTTCTTCTCATGGCTTCTCTCAAAGTTAATTCTTTACACACCAAGGCATAGTTATAACATGCATGTACTTCTAAATTTCAGGTTACCAAATGTCGGATTTTTTTTTTTTTTTTTTTTTTTTTTTT
>NW_016807677.1:8638278-8685172 GCF_001698545.2 Rhinopithecus bieti
TTTTTTTTTTTTTTTTTTTTTTTTTTTTGAGAAAACACCTTTGAAAACCAGGGTATAAGACTGGGCTGAAAATAGGAGGGTTGGTTGAAAGGAGCAGTTTGTCCACGCAGACCTCCTCTTCTGTCCTATGACCTGTCCCTCACTTCTTTTGTTGTTGTTGTTTTTGAGATAGTCTCACTCTGTTGCCCAGGCTAGAGTCCAACGACGCAATCTTGGCTCACTGCAACCTCTGCCTCCTGGGTTCAACCATTCTCCTGCCTCAGCCTCCTGAGTAGCTGGAATTACAGGTGTGCACCACCACATCCAGCTAATTTTTGTATTATTAGTAGAGACGGGGTTTCACTGTGTTGGCCAGGCTAGTCTTGAACTCCTGACCTCAGGTGATCCACTGGCCTCAGCCTCCCAAAGTGCTGGGATTACAGGTATGAGCCACAAGGCACCCAGCCATTTCAGATGTTTCTTCTATACACTGACATTGTCTTGAAACACTTCCAGCATTTGAAATTTTAAAAGTGACTATTTATCAAAGTAAAATAGAAGAGTGGTTCTTTGATGATGTTATAAATCACTTTCCCATCCCCTTAAAATTGCCACCGAATCCTCACTCTACAACCTCAAGAGAAATCCTCACAATCAATTCCTTTGAAATTACCTGAACAGAATGGAACATTCCACAAATAATTATTGAGCATTTGCTATGTGCCAGGCACTGAGCCAAAAAAATCAAGATAAAAGATGACTAAAAGAGATATCCTTACTTCCATAAAATTTACAATACAAGCTGGCGAGATTCATACAAACAGATCTTCATCGAATGGATGTCTAATCAGAATTCTAAGGGTTTTGATCCCAGTCCTCAGCTGAATCTATTCTTCTCAACGTCGCTGCTGACCTTCACAGGGCTGAATCCACTGGTCAGATTTTGGTCAATCTTAGCTTCTTAAAAGTAGTTAATACAGGCCGGGCACGGTGGCTCACACCTATAATTCCAGCACTTTGAGAGGCCGAAGCGGGTAGATCACTAGGTCAGGAGATCGAGACCATCCTGGCTAACATGGTGAAACCCCGTCTCTACGAAAAATACAAAGAATTAGCCAGGTGTGGTGGCGGGCGCCTGTAGTCCCAGCTACTCAGGAGGCAGAGCTTGCAGTGAGCCGAGATCTCGCCACTGCACTCCAGCCTGGGTGACAGAGCAAGACTCCGTCTAAAAAATAAAAAAAGTAATTAACAAATACAGTAGATCACACCAGATCACACCCTCCTTTTCTAAACATTTCTTCAACTGACTTGCAATTCTGTGGTTTTAGATGCTCAAGAGCCTTAAATTAATATTTTCAGCCTAGCCTAAATTTGACACGTCTTTATCTATCTGCCTACTCAACATCTCCTCTCAGTCAGCCAATGGGCATCTCAAACTAAACATGTTCCAAACTGAACGCTGGATTTCCTTCTCCACTTGTCACAGATCTACTGCTCTCCTAGTGTTCTGTATTTTATTAAATGTGTATTAGTCCATTTTCACACTGCTGATAAAGACATACCCGAGATTGGGTAATTTATACAGGAAAAAGGGTATAATGGACTTATAGTTCCACATGGCTGGGGAGGCCTCACAATCATGGCGGAAGGCAAGGAGGAACAAGTCACGTCTTACATGAAAGGCAGTAGGCAAAGAGAGAGTTTGTACAGGGAAACTCCTCCTTCTAGAACCATCAGATCTCATGAGATGTATTCACTTTTATGAGAACAGCATGGCAAAGGCCTGCCACCATGATTCAATTACCTCTCACGGGGTCCCTCCCACAACACTTGGGAATTCAAAATGAGATTTGGGTGGGGATACAGCCGAACCATACCAAAAGGAACCTCTACTGATTCCGTTGATCAGGCCAAAAATCCTGGAATTGTTCATAACTTCTCTTTCTTTCCTAGTCCATGTTCAACTTATCAGGAAATCCCACTGTATTTACTTTCAACCTATATCACCATTTTACCATCTCTCTCCCACTACCTTCATCACTACTATCTCAGTTCAAGGCACCATTTTCTACCATTTGGGTCTTTCCAGTAGATTCTCAAATGATCTTTTGGATTTCACTCTTTTGTTTTATTCTCCATACAGCACAGAGAGCTTCATCAATGAGATCATGTCATTTCCTGGTTTACACCTTTTCAATGACTTCTCATCACACTTAGGGTAAAATCCTTACCATGCCGCGTAAGGCTTTGCATGACCTGGTCTTCTCCTGCCTCTGTTCACCTGCCCTCCTAACTCGTCTTACTGTTCCTTGAGTTTTCTCTGTACTTTCCCACGCTGGGAACTTGGCATTTGTGTCCCTCTGCCTAGAATATTGCTCACCTCAATGTCATCATGGCTCTCTTCTTCAGTTTATACACATCTCCATTCAAATGTTAACTTTTCATGGAGGCCTTCTCTTACTACACAGTCTAAAACAGCACTCCTTCTACCTCTTTCTCTCTGTCCTCTTGGCCTGCTTTATTTTCTTTCTCATTGCCCTCTGACATTGTGTGTGTGTGTGTGTGTGTGTGTGTGTGTGTGTGTGTGTTTATTACAAATCTCTCTTATTAGGATGTAAGATTCAAGAGGACAGGAACTTCTGTCTCATTCATGCTTGTACCCCCATGCCTAGAACAAGGAGGAGTGCCTGGCCATTGTCAGTAGGTACTCATCAACTACAAGTTGCGTAAATGAATGTGATGATGGTATAAGGGAAAACGGCAATAACATATCACATGGAACTAACCTAGATTGGTATCATTAAAGGGAGTGAAAAAAGGTATGCCTTCTATAAACTTTTGGGAATGAAAACACCAGCCACATAAATGTAGATAGCAGAGTTCTGTAACATTCTCAAGACAGTTGCACACCCCTCATTCTGAGTGGATCTATTGGAGGTAGGCATAAAAGCTTTATTGAGGTCAGGTGCAGAAGCTCACGTCTGCAATTCCAGCACTTTGGGAGGATGATGTTGGAGGATTGCTTGAACCCAGGAGTTTGAGACCAGCCTGGGCAACATGGGGAGATACTACAAAACAAAATTTATTATTTTTATTCATTGACTTATTATTATCATTTTTCATAGAGACAGGGTCTACGTTGCCCAGGCTGGTCTTGTACTCCTGGGCTCAAATGATTCATTTGTCTCAGCCTCCCAAAGTGTTGGAATTACAGGAGTGAGCCACTGCACCCAACCCGCACAAAAAATGTTTTTATATATATAAAGCTTTATTGAAGAAAAATGTTTTTTTCATGTGTAGTTTGATTTTGCTTTTTCCCAGAGAAATTTGACCAGCAAAATCTCATTTATCTGTGGAACAGATCTGTTAGGTAGTTAGACAAGAAAGATGAAAAGAGAAGGAGCCAGGTGCGGTGGCTCAGCCTGTAATCACAGCACTTTGGGAGGCTGAGGCAGGTGGATCATGAGGTCAGGAGATCGAGACTATCCTGGCTAACACGATGATATCCCGTCTCTACTAAAAATAGAAAAAATTAGCCAGGCGTGGTGGCGAGCACCTGTAGTCTCAGCTACTCGGGAGGCTGAGGCAGGAGAATGGTGTGAACCCGGGAGGCAGACCTTGCAGTGAACCGAGATTGCACCACTGCACTCCAGCCTGGGTGACAGAGCAATACTACGTCTCAAAAAAAAAAGAGAGAAAGAAATCTTTTGATATACGCAGCATGATAGTGATAGAGCTAGACATGTAGACATGTAATTGATCTTCCTAATTTATTACTGATCTCTGTTTCCAGGAGCTGAGATTGGAGGGGGAAAAAAAAGAGAGAGAAGTGTCCGCATATCTATCCAGAGTGGTATGTGTTCTCTCATATGTTCTCAACCCTAACCAACACCTATAATTCTGATCATGACTCCCATAAGGTCTACAGTATAGGGAGTAGGAAAGGTATAAGAGGAAAGGGTAGGTGCTGTATAAACATTTATTGAATGTATAAATTATTTGGTAAGAGAAAAGGGGGAAAGAAAAAGGTTTTGTTGTGTGGTTGTGTGAATGTATTCATGTGCACACACACAAGTATAATTCCTAATGATTTGGGCCTATGTGATGAAAACAAATGTCATTAATTAATAGCATAAAAAGAATTGGGCCAGGCGCAATAGCTCACACCTGTAATCCCAGCACTTCGGGAGGTAGGCAGGTGACTTGAGGTCAGAAGTTCAAGATCAGCCTGGCCAACATGGTGAAACCCCGTCTCTACTAAAAATACAAAAATTAGCCAGGCTGGTGGCACGTGCCTGTCATCCCAGCTACTCAGGAGGCTGAGGCAGGAGAATCACCTGAAGTTGGGAGGTCGAGGTGGCAGGGAGCCAAGGTCATTGTATCACTGCACTACAGCCTGGGCAACAGAGGGAGACTCCAAAAAAAAAAAAAAAAAAAGAATTGGAATTTATGGAATTGTAATATGAAATTTAGTGGAGAGTTTATTTTCATTTCCCTGTCCTCTGTGTTTTTATTTCCAGTGACCTTTCAATGACTAGATAGTTCTTATTCATGTAAAGTATGTTTTTCTTCAAAATCTTAAAGAAACTATATATATGTCAAATACAACTTTATTGATATACGAGATTTAATCGTGTAACTTGTGTGTTTCCACTCCGGTCCAGGTATAAGGACCGGAACACAGAAAGCAGTGCTCCCAAAACACAGAAAGCAGTGTTCACCAACGTGACCCTCATAATCCCTCAAATCCTGCCTGGCTAGGTGTGAGCAGCCTGCAGAGGATGCTCTTGGCGGTGCTGACAAATGTGGTGCCCGGAGCTACAGTGCAGCCTCTGAAGTTTCTTCCCTTTGTGCTCCTGAATTGGGCCTTGGGGTCCCAAGCCCTCAGGCTGTTACTTTGTTTAAGCTTCTTTAGGTCAAAGTCTCTGTGATTCTTCCCCTTTTCACTCCCATTCCTTCTAATACTTCTTGTCCTCTGACTACTTTCCCCCATTTCTGATGCACAACTCGTTCTGTTCTCTTTTTTGTGACCTACTGGAGTACAGTGTTTCTTATTTGCAGTGTCTGGACATCATATGTATGTAATACGCTGCTCTGACCCAAGTACCAGCATATTGGGCTTGAGAAATTAACTCTGCCTTGTTTTCTACTTATCAGGAAGGAACAAGGGATTATGAAAGATAACGTTGAACAGCTACTCAAAAGCCATTCCCAAACCTCTTATCCCTTTATGCCTCCCACTATACAGCCGGAAAAGCAGAATACTTGCTTTTCTGTTTTTCCTTGCATCTAGAGATGGCCCTGCGACCCAGTTCTTGCCCATGGGACATCATGAGGCCTGATGATTGTTAAAGCGAACTAAATATGGCCTGAGAATGACTCTGTGCTTCCATATTTGAGCCCTTGTGAATGGACAGTAACCTAACTTAGTAGGTAGACTAGATTGAAAACCTAATTTAGGAGTATATATGTCTGTAATAATAGCTGAGTCTCGGCCAATCCCAGCAGCCATTCTTCAACCACTCATACACTGCTGAGTATTCAAACTGTGTTCTAATAAGGCAAATGGCAGCCTGTAACCAATTCAGCTGTTTTTGCACCTCACTTCCGTTTTCTGTATATCACTTGCCTTTTTCTGTCCAAAAATCTTCCACCACATGGCTGCACTGGAGTCTCTGAGCTTACTCTGGCTCAGGAGACTGCCCGATTTGCAAATCATTCATTGCCCAATTAATCTCTTTTAAATTTAATGCAACTGAAGTTTTTCATTTAACATGATCAAGGAAGATCAGGTTTGGAAAAAGCTTCTGCTTCCCTGCAGAGAGAACACATAAGGTCTGTGTTCTCCTTCACCCACTTCCTTTTCTCTTGAATGCAGAATTGATGGCGGAATGTACAGTGTCATCTTGTACCCATGAGAGAAAAGTCAGGACAATCACAGACACATGGACTCTGACATCACCAACTTGTAGAACCAAGGTCAGCAGCTATCTACAGACAGACTTCAGTGAAGAAAATTAAACCTTTATGTGGTCAAGGGACTACAGATGATTTTTCTGTTATTTGCAGGTGAATGCAAGTCTAACTGATGCACAGGCACTTCCTTATCACCACAGAGCAGTCCCCTTTAAAGAGAAAAGCCAGAGCTTTTTAAGCTGAAGGCTGGCCCTTCTTGATCACCACTGAAAAGTTAAGACACTTTTGCTTTTCCTTTAAGGCTAAGAGGAGGATAGAGCTGAATTATCTAAGAGTTTTGAGACTGGGAAGGATGGAGAACTATTACATTTTACAAATAGTGGAGCTATGAAAAGGTCGGACCTCAGATGGTTGTTATCTATGTCACCAAGCGCTGTAGCCCTGGTAATAAAGGTACGGTTCCCTGTAGCTAAACCTGTGGTCAGTAGAAGACATCATTGCAAAGAACGTTTCTCAGGCCAGGAACAGTGGCTCATGCCTGTAATCCCAACACTTTAGGAGGGTGGATCACCTGAGGTCGGGAGTTCAAGACCAGCCTGACCAACATGGAGAAACCCCATCTCTACTAAAAATACAAAATTACCAGGTGTGATGGTACATGGCTGTAATTCCAGCTACTCAGGAGCCTGAGGCAGGAGAATCGCTTTGAACCCAGGAGGTGGAGGTTGTGGTGAGCCGAGATCATGCCATTGCACTCTAGGCTGGGCAACAAGAGCGAAACTCTGTCTCAAAAAAAAAAAAAAAGAACGTTTCTCTTCCTACCCAATGCAACAATGCTCAAAGACGAATGAGGAGCAAGTGAAAATGGCATCCTGTAGTAATAGAAGGAGCACGTGAAACTCTGGCAACTATGGCGATCAAGAACTAGGTCTCCTGTTTACCTTGCAGGTTCTTATATTTTTGTGCAGTCTAATTGTGGGTGAAGAAGAGATGGCAATAATGCCTAATATTAGACTTTTTGTCTATGCTAATAAACAGGGTATTAGGCTAGATTTTTTTAACCTAGTTATATCTTCACATTTGAAATGAATTTCTTGTAGACAGTATATTCTTGAGCTTTTTAAAAAAATTCAATCTTGAGTTTTATCCAAATAATAATTTCTGTCATTTAATTGGTATACTTAGACTATTTTGTAATTATTGATACGGTTGAATTAAAATCTACCATCTTATAGTCATTTTCTATTTATTCCATCTGTTCTTTGATTCTTTTACTTTTTTGTTTTTGTTTTTGGCAGAGATGGGGTTTTCCTATGTTGCTGAAGTTGGTCTTAAACCCTGGCCTCAAGTGATTCTCCCATTTCAGCCTCCAAAAATGTTGGGATTACAGGCATGAGCCACTGTGCTCAGCCTTAATTTTTTGTAGTTTTTTTTTTTTTTTTTTTTGGTTCTGTGATTCCTCTTTCCTCTATTTCTATATTGTTTTGGATTATTTGGGTATTTTTTAATGAGTCCATTTCATCTTTATTATTGGCTCATTATTTATACTTCATTCACATACATTTTTAGTGCTTAACCTAGGGTTTAAAATGTACATCTTTAATCCATCACAGTCCATCTTCAAATAATATTATACCACTTCGTGTGTTGCATGAGAAACTTACAACAGTATGGGCCTTGCATCCTCTGTGTTGTGGTTATCATACATTTTACTTTTGTCAGAGGCATTCGAATCACAGTGACTCTACTGTGAATAGGGACTGGGTAAAATAAGGCTGAAATCTACTAGGCTGCATTCCCAGGAGGTCAGGCATTCTTAGTCACAGGATGAGACAAGAGGTCAGCACAAGATACAGGTCACAAAGATCTTGCTGATAAAACAGCATGTGGTAAAGAAGCTGGTCAAATCCCACTAAAACCAAGATGGTGCCGAAAGTGACCTCTGGTCATTCCGAATGTTCATTATGCTCTAATTATAAGGCATTAGCATGCTAAGAGACACTCCCAGCCGCACCATGACAGTTTACAAATGCCATGGCAACATCAGGAAGTTACCCTATGTGGTGTAAAAAGGGGAGAAACCCTCAGCTCCAGAGATTGCCCACCCCTTTCCTGGAAAACTCATGAATAACTCACTCCTTGTTTAGTATATAATAAAGAAACAACTGTAAGTTTAAATAGTTGAGCAGCCCATGCCACTGCTATGCCTATGGAGTAGCTATTCTTTTGCTTCTTTACTTTCTTAATAAACTTGCTTTCGCTTTACTCTATGGGCTCACCTTGAATTCTTTCTTGCATGAGGTCCATGCAAGAAAGAATGGGGTCTGGATCAGTACCCCTTTCCGTTAACACTTTCACATATGCAATAAAAACAAATGCATTGATATGATTGACTTTTGTTTTAGAAAATTAGTTACCTTTAGGCTGGGCACCATGGCTCAAGCCTGTAATCCTAACACTTCGGGAGGCCAAGGCAGGTGGATCACGAGGTCAGGAGCTGGAGACCAGCCTGGCCAACTTGGTGAAACCCCTTCTCTACTAAAGACAAAGAAAAGAAAAAAATAGGCCAGGCGCAGTAGCCTGTAATCCGAGCACTTTGGGAGGCTGAGGCGGGTGGATCACCTGAGGTTGGGAGTTCAAGACCAGCCTGACCAACATGGAGAAACCCCGTCTCTACTAAAAAAATACAAAATTACCGGGCGTCGTGATGCATGCCTGTAATTCGAACTATTTGGGAGCCTGAGGCAGGAGAACCACTTGAACCTGGGAGGCGGAGGTTGCGGTGAGGCGAGATCATGACATTGCACTCCAGCTTGGGCGACGACAGCAAAACTCCGTCTCAAAAAAAAAAAGAAAAATTAGCCAGGCGTGGTAGTGTACACCTGTAATCCCAATTACTCGGGAGGCTGAGGCAGGAGAATCACTTGAACCCGGGAGACAGTGGTTGTAGTGAGCCAAGATTGCACCACTGCACTCCAGCCTGGGTGACAGAGTGAGACTCCGTCTAAAAAAAAAAAGAAAGAAAATCAGTTATCTTTTAGGGCGGTTAAAAATGAGGAAAATAAATTATATTTACCTCCATTTATGCCACAGCTCTTCATTTTTTTACATAGATTCAAGTATGGAGCAGTCTGTTTCTTTCTAGAGTTAATGAAAATTTTCCTAAAGCTGTATAAGAAAACCATTACATCACCCAAAACCATTACATCATCCAAAAGACTCTACAACAGGCTTCATAGAAGATACAAACTGATATCAAAATGTCTCTTTTCAGTGTAAACACATATTAAAATGGCTTAATGCACAATTGACCATTTTTTCTTTTAGGAAAACGTTTTATATTTTACACCTGTATGTATGTTCACAATATTTATAGTCAAGCATTTATATAAAGTTCAAACTTTACAACCCTTTTTTACTGCCACTAACTATAAAAATGATTCAAAACATATGGATTTGGTGGTCTGTATTGATTAGACCTTCATTTATTTATAGCCTAGTTGTGTGTTGGTACCAAATCCCATAAAAAGGGCTATGTATTAAACTAACTAAAACTTAGTTAAACAGATCAGGAGCATTTTAAGAGTCGTGAAAGTCTGAGAATCTACTGTTAGACAGTTAGCAACTTAGATATTTGAGCATTCTTTCCAAATTTAGGGCATTTGTTTTTATTTTCTTTTTTCTTTTTACTAATTTTATTTCCTTTGAGACAAGGTCTTGCTCTGCTGCTCAGGCTGGAGTGCAGTAGTGTGATCATGCAGTGTGAACCTCCTGGGCTCAAGTGATCTTCCTACTTCAGCCTCCCAAGTAGCTGGGACTCCAGGAATGTGCCACCATGCATGGCTAATTTTTAATTTTTTGTAGAGACAGTCTCACTCTGTTGCCCAGGCTGATCTCAAACTTCTGGGCTCAAGCAGTCTCCCACCTTGGCTTCTCAAAGTGCTGAGATCATAGACATGAGCCACCACACCAAGTCCTTTTTTATTTTTAGAGACAGCATCTGCTTTGTTGCCCAGGATGGAGTGCAGTGGTGTGGCCTACCTTGGCTCACTGCACTCTTAACTTCCTGGGGCTCAAGCAGTCCTACCATTTCAGCCTCCCAAGTAGCTGGGACTACAGGTGCATGGCACCACACCCAGCTGATTTTTTAAAAAATATTTTTTGTAGAGATGGAGTTTCACTATTTTGCTCAGGCTGGTCTTAAACTCTCAGGCTCAAGTGATCCTCCCGCCTCAGCTTCCCAAAGTGCTAGGATCACAGGTGTGAGCCACCATGCCTGGCCAGCATTTATTCTTCGAACCGCCACCAAGAAGCACAATACGACAAAAAGACAAGATGCCTCGAAGGGAGAACCAATGGTCTCTCATGATCAACCTCTGGGTTCCTCGAACGCAGGTTCATTTCTTTGGAATACATTTGAGGTGGCAAGTATACAGCTCCTTACGGACCTTATTTGTAATGGCACAGTGTTTGAAAATATGTAACTCCCATTCTTTTACATTTATACATTGTTTGTTTTCCTGTTGCTTTTGTATATCTCTGTATAACCCATCAGTCTTACTACAAAGTTAATATGTATCAAAAAAGGTGTGTGTGTGTATGTGTGTATATATATATGTTTTAAACTCCATGTCCTAAATCAATGCCCCTATAAGCTGTCCAGAAGTAAGTGTGTTTCTTGTTTTGTTTTGTTTCCATTTTGTGGGGTTTGTCTATAAATGAGGCCCAAGTCATACATGTAATTCTCATAAGGTCCATGTTTTAAATTTTACCTCCTGAGTGCAATCATCAGTCCTACCCAATTGCTATTTCTAAAAACAACTCAAAACCTGTAGATAGACACTCCTCAGCAAACTAACACAAGAATAGAAAACCAAACACTGCTTTCTAACTCGTAAGTGGGAGTTGAACAATGAAAACACATGGACAAAGGGAGAGGAACATCACACACTGGGGCTGGTCAGGGGGTGGGGGGCTAGGGGAGGGATAGCATTAGGAGAAATACCTAATGTAGATGACGGGTTGATGGGTGCAGCATACCACCATAGCACATGTATACCTATGTAACAAAAATCTTCAAGTTCTGTACATGTACCCCAGAACTTAAAGTAAAGTATAATAAAAAAAAAAAAAACCTATAGAATCTTAGGCAAACTCAAGAAGGTAAATAATCTTTTGTTTTTCTGTGCAATAAAGACCTAGCACTGTCAAGCCAGGCGCAGTGGGCTCACGGCCTGTTAATCCAGTTACGTTTGGAGGCTCAAGGCAAGGCAAGAATCATGAAGGTCAGGAGTTTTTCGAGACCAGCCTGACCAACAAAGTGAAACGCCTGCCTCTACTTAAAAAAATACAAAAATTTAGGCCAGGTGTGGTAATGAATGCCTGTAATCCGCAGCCTACTTTTAGGAGGTTGAGGCAGGAGAATTGGCTGAACCCAGGAGGCAAGGTTGGCAAGTGAGCCGAAGAATGGCGCCACTGGTAGCTCGCAGCCTGGGCCAACCAACAGTGGAGACTTCTGTTCTCAAAAAAAAAAAAAAAAAAAAAAAAAACTCCCAGGAACAAAATTTAATGTTGCCAAAAAAATCACAAGCCCATTGCCTTAATAACCAGCCAGTAACAGACAGGCAGAGAGCCCAAGGTCAGGAATTGAACTTCCAATTCCAATTGCTTTAAAGAGAAATAAAATACCTAGGGAATCCAACTTAAACAAGGGATGTAAAGGACCTCTCAAGGGAGAAACTAACAAACCGCACTTGCTCAAGTGAAGAAAAGAGGAACACAAACAAATGGAGAACAATACCCATGCCTCATGGAAAGGAAGAATCAATAATCGTGAAAATGGGCCATACTTGCGCCAAGGTTTTTAATTTTTTATAGAGTCAATGCCATCCCCATCAAGCCTACCATGAGTTTTCTCACAGAATTGGAAAAAAAAACTGCCTTTCAAAGTTCATATGGAACGCAAAAAAGAGCCCGCATTGCGCAAAGACAATCCCTAAGTCAAAAGGACAAAGCTTGGAGGCGTACACGCTACCTGAACTCAAACTATACTACCAAGGCTACAGTAAACCAAAACAGCGTGGTACTGGTAACCGAAAACACGAGCTATAGACCAAGGGAAACAAAGGAAGAGAAAAGTCCCTTAGAAATAATAACGCACACATCTAACAAGCCATCTTGAATCTTTGAACAAACCGAGAGAAAAAACAAGAAATTGGGGAAGGATTCCCTATTTTTAATCAATGGGCTTTGAAAAAATTGGGCTAGCCATTAAGTAAGAAAGCTGAAAACTGGATCCTTTCCTGTACTCCTAGACGAAGAATTTAATTCCCAAGATGGATTAGAGACTTAAATGTTAGACCGTAATTTGACCATAAAAACCCTAGAAGAAAATCTAGGTTAAGTAAGCCATTCAGGACATAGCATGGGCCAGAGGAACTCATGCTAAAACACGCAAAAGCAAACGGCAGGCAAAAAGGCAAAAATGACAAAATTGGAAATCTAATTTTTAAAAAGCAAAAGAGCTTCTGGCCAGCAAAAGAAACTACCATTCAGAAGTGAACAGGCAAACCTACAGAATGGGGAAGAAAAAATTTTTTTGCAAATCACTCCATCTGAACAAAGGGCTAATATCGCAGAATGCTACAAAGAATTCAAACAAAATATACAAGAAAAAAACAAACCACCCCATCAACAAAAGTGGGCAAAGGAAATTATGAAAACAGACATTTCTCAAAAGAAAAGACCATCATTACAGCCAACAGACCACATGAAAAATCGCCATCATCAACTCGCCAATCAAAGAGAAATTGAAAATCAAAACCGACAATGAAGATACCATTCCACACCAGCTAGAAAAATGGCAAATCAATTAAAAAATCCAGGAAAACAACAGGTTGTTTGGAGAGGATGTGGGAGAAAAATAGGAACACTTTTTTACACTGTTTTTTGGGGGAAAAAAATTTGTAAACTAAGTTTCAACGCATTTATGGAAAAACAGTAGGGCCAATCCCTCAAGGAATCCTTAGAACTTAGAATTGGTAGCCATATGACCCAGCCACCCACTTTATGGGGATCATACCCAAAAGGATATAAATTATTCTAACTAGAAAAGACACATGCACACGTAATGGTTTTAATGCGGCAGGCTATTTCAACAAATAGGGCAAAGGACTTTGGAATCAACGCAATGTCCATTCGCTGTGACAAGACTGGACCTAAGAAAATGTGGCACCATATAACACGCATGGAATAGCTATTGCCAAAGCCAATAAAAAAGGATGGGTTTTTTTTGCGCCTTTGTAGAGACATGGATTGGCAGCTGGAAAATCCATATTCTTAGCAAACGATCAACAAGAAAGAGAAAACCAAACAACCGCAATGGTTTTCTCAACTTCATAGGTTGGGAACTTGAACAACTGAAAAAAGATCACTTTTTTGACTCTGGGAAAGGGGAACATCACACCACCGGGGGCCTATCATGGGGAGGGGGGGAAATAGGGGGGAGGATTTGCAATTTGGGGATTATACTGATAAAATAATGAATAGAAATTGATGGTGCTGAACGAGTGAATTGGGTGCAGCAAAACACGCAACATGGCCAAACAAATATACATATGTAAGCAAACCTTGCCCACATTAATTGCACATCCCTAGAACTTAAAGTATAATAATAATAAAAAAAAAAAAACAGACTAGCAGTGTCAATTATTGAAAAAAGAAAAAAAAAAAAAAAGATATGGCCTACATAAGCATCAAGGCTCTATGTCCACTTTGGCCCAGTACATAGGAAAATTTCCAGTTGGGTCTTTCCATCCCAACTTGGAGGGGGATACATCACCCCTACCAAAGGGTGGCTAAAGGAGGAGACTTACTGGAGCATGAGAATGCTGCAAGGTAGGCTGATCATAGAGAGCAGGCAGAGGGGAGGACTGGGTGGGATATTGGAGCACTAAGGTGGTTAGGGGCAAGAAGCTGTTTTCAGTTTGCTTTCGTGGACTGAAAACATTCTTCTTTCCTCATCTTTTCAAACCTAATTTTCTACATATCTTCCTCTGCTCTTGCCCAGCCAGAGTCTTATATGGGTCATGGAAGTTAAAGCTTTCAGCTTTCTTCTTTGAGCTTTTGTTTCTGCTCACAAAGTAAGTAACTCATGGCTATCATAGTGCTCTGGGGAGGAGAAATAAAGTGTCCTCCCTAGTGAGAGAATGGAAGGGAAGGGAATAAGAAAACAAACCAACAGGTGAATTCCTGGAGATATAACCCTGCCACATTCACATACGATCCTCACGACCATATTTTTAGACATTTGCTGTGGTGTGTGTGCGTGTGTGTGTGTGCGTGTGTGTGTGTGTGTGTGTATTCTCATGTCTAGATTTTCATTTTCCCTGTCTGTTGACTTCTACCCAGATCTTTAACATATTTAAGTCTATTGGTTTCAAGTAAAAACAAGAAACCTTCTCTAGTTCTTATATCATCCCTCTTGATCTTGTATCATCCCTCTTGAGTTGCTGTCAAATGCAAACACTGGCCTTCAAACTGGGGTACAGGTAGCCCCAGAAGTGTTCAAGACTTAAAAAGGCTGTGGTTGAAGGGTAGGCATGCAGTAGCACATAAAAAACCCATTTCTGCAGGACACAGTGGTTCACACCTGTAATCCCAGAACCTTGGGAGGCTGAAGCAGGCAGATCACCCAAGGTCAAGAGTTCAACACCAGCCTGGCCAACATGGCAAAACCCCATTTCTACTTAAAATACAAAAAAATTAACCAGAAATGGTGGTGTGCACCTGTAATCCCAGCTACTTGGGAGGCTGAGGCAGGAGAATCACCTGAGCACTGGAGGTGGAGGTTGCAGTGAGCCAAGATCACACCATTGCACTCTTGCCTGGGTGACAAGAGCAAAACTCTGTCTCAAAAAAAATTTTTTTTAATTTTTAAAAATTAAATAAATAAATAAACCCGTTTCCAAACTTCCTATCCTCCTAAGCCTCTGGGTTCCCTTTTCTACATCATCCTAGGGAAGCTCTGACATCAACCTCATTGACACAGATCACCAGTCAGTCCAGTCATTCCACATTTTAGTAAATCCATCAAGCATACTATTAGAGACACCTACAACCGCATGAGCTAATACATTAAATCTGAAATCTCTAGTAAGTGCAACCATATCATACCATTTAACCCATTTTGATATTCTGCCCTCTTTGGTCTAACCCAGGCCATGGACTGGCACTGGTCTGTGGCCTGTTAGAAACTGGGCAGCACAGCAAGAGGTGAGCGAGCAACAGGCAGGCAAGCATTATTGCCTGAGCTCCGCCTCCTCTCAGATCATCAGCAGCATTAGATTCTTATAGAAGCGTGAACTCTATTGTGAAGTATATGTGCAAGGGACCTAGGTTGCACGATCCTTATGAGAATCTAATGCCTGATGATCTGAGGTGAAATAGTTTCATCCCAAAACCATCCACCATCCCCACCCCTCCATTTGTCCATGGAAAGATTATCTTCCAAGAAACCAGTCCCTGGTACCAAAAAGGTTGGGGACTGCTGATCTAATACCTTTAGACTATATTTTCATACATGTTCTTCAGTTTCTGTTGATATATATTCACAAAACCTTGCAATTCTTTTGGTGTATAACCTATTACCAACCAGTTCTGGCTCTATGAAGCATATTGACACTCAGCTGTAGTTATGGGGCTGATGGAAACAGAGGATGCTTGTGGTGGATCTTGGGAAGAAAGGACATCCTTTTTCAATGCATGCCCCATGGAGATTATCACAGGAAAGCTAGACATCTCAACACAAGCGGGAAAGGTACTTCTACTGGTAAGGAAGGCTTAGAGTGTCTCAGCAGTCAGAGGTTCTCAGGCTAATCTGAATCCAATCAGATGTTCTCATCTCAAGTTTCAAGGAGCCATTATTTCCCAATGAATACCCTAACTTTCACATGAGATACTTGGTAGAGCTGTGAATTCAACTAATGCTGTAATTCTGCAACGTAAGTTTTACGTTTGATTTTCAACATTAGCCCTATCACTACAAGAAATTAGATACTTTACTGCTGCCATAGAAGTTTTGCAATTCTAAGACCATCATTTTATATGAGTTAAAGGACTTGAGCTTGTCATTTTCTTTCTGTAAGTGTTCCCACACACTTGGAAGAATGAATAATGGTCAAGTGCAGCAGCTGTATAAGCTCCCATGACACCTACCTAATTAGCATTCAATTGCAATTAACCATAGGTGAGAGCTTAATTGTAATGTTGCTGCATGCATGGGTTACTAGCATCTAATTCCCATCGACAAAAACCTCAACATTTCACCCAATCCCAAAACCCACTGTTTGGAATCTGTCTTCTGTGACACTTTCAGGTACCCATTCTATAGCAGTCAGGGTCCAGTCAGGAGATAGTAATCACACCAGTAATCTGAATGAGAGAAATGTAAATGAATAAATTGTTAATATAAGGTATTTAACTACTAAGAGGGTGATATAGTTTGGATATTTGTCCCTGCCCAAATCTCATTTTGAATTGTAATCCCCAAAGCTGGAGGTGAGGCCTCGTGGAAGGTGTTTGGATCATAGGTGTGGATCTTTCATGGTTTGGTCCTGTCTTCGTGATAGTGCATTCTCATGAGATCTGGTCATTTAGAAATGTGTGGCATCTCTGCATCTCCCCCACAACTCTCTCTCTGTCTTGCTCTTGCTTTCAGAATGTGAAGTTCCTCCTCCCCCTTTGTCTTCTGCCATGATTGTAAGCTTCCTGAGGCCTCCCCAGAAGCAGATGCTGCTCTATTTCTGGTAAAGCCTGCCGAACCATGAGCCAAATAAATCTCTTTGCATATAAATTACTCAGTCTCAGTTCTTTCTTTATAGCAGTGCAAGGATGGCCTAACACAAAAAATTGGTACCAGGAGTGGAGTGTTGCTATAAAGATACCTGAAAATGTGGAAGAAACTTTGGAGCTGGGTAACAAGCAGAGATTAGGAGAGTTCAGAGGGCTCAGAAGAAGACAGGGAGATGAGGGAAAGTTTAGAACTTCTTAGAGACTGGTTAAATGGTTGTGACCAAAATGCTGATAGTGACATGGATAATAAAGTCCAGGCTGAGGAGGTCTCAGAGGGAATGAGGAATTTACTGGAAACTAGAGCAAAGATCAGGCATATTATGCCTTAGCAAAGAGTTTGCCTGCATTCTTTTCATGCCCTGGGAATCTGTGGAAGTTTGAACTTCATAGTGATGATTTAGGGTATCTGGCAGAAGAAATTTATTTATTTATATATTTATTGAGACAGAGTCTCGCTCTGGTTCCCTAGGCTGGAGTGCAGTGGCACAATCTCGGCTCACTGCAACATCTGCCTCCCAGGTTCAAGTGATTCTCCTGTCTCAGCCTCCCGAGTAGCTGGGATTATGGGCATGTGCCACCTCACCCAGATAATTTTTTTATTTTTAGTAGAGACGGGGTTTCTCCATGTTGGTCAGGCTGGTCTTGAATCTCTGACCTCCGGTGATCCTCCCGCCTTGGCCTCCCACATGAGCCACCATGCCCAGCAAACAGAAGAAATTTCTAAGCTTCAAAGTGTTCAAGAAGTGGTGTGGCTGCTTCTAACAGTCTATACTCAGATGTGGGAACAAATAAATGACTTAAAGCTGAAAATTATATTTAAACAGGGATCAGAGCATAAAAGTTTAGGAAATTTGCAGCTTGGCCCTGTGGCAGAGAAAGAAAAAGCTTTTTCAGGAGAGAAATTTAAGCAGGCTGTGGAGTGACCACTTGCTAGGCATGTTTGCATAATTAAAAGAGAGCCAGGTGCTAATATCTAAGACAATTGAGAAAATGCCTCAAAGGCATTTCACAGACCTCTGCAGCAGCCCCTCCTATCATAATCCCTGAGGCCTAGGAGGACTGAATGGTTTTGTGGGTCAGGCTCAGGGCCCCACTGCCTTGTGCAGCCTCAGGACACTCCTTCCCACATCCCAGTCACTCTAGTTACAGCCTTGGCTCAAAGGGGCCCGGGTACAGCTCAGGCTGCCATTTTAGAGAATGCAAGCTATAAACCTTGGTGGCTTCCATGTGATGTCAAGCCTATAGATGCACAGAATGTCAGAGCGAAGAACACTTGGCAGTTTTCACCTAGATTTCAGAGGATGTATAGAAAAGTCTGGGCTGGGTATTGTGGCTCACACCTGTAATCCCAGCACTTTGGAAGGCAGAAGCAAGCAGATCACTTGAGCTCAAGAGTTCAAGACCTGAGCCTGGGCACGTGGTAAAACCTTGTCTCTACAAAAAGATTAGCTGGGAATGGTGGTGTTTGCCTGTTGTCCCAGCTACTAGGGAGCCTTAAGTGGGAGGATGGCTTGAGCCTGGGAGATTGAGGCTGCAGTTAGCCATGATCAGGGCACTGCACACTACCCTGTGTGACAGAGCAAGACGTTGTCTCAAAAAAAAAAAAAAAAAAAGAGAGAGAGAGAGAAAAGAAGAAAGGGAAGGAAGGAAAAAAGGGAAGGAGGGAAGGAAGGAGGGAGGGAGGGAGGGAAGGAGAGACAGGATTAGCTGTATTTCCTAGGCTGACTAAGGATTCCTAAGCCTAGCTGGGGAAGGTGACTGCACCCACCTTTAAACACGGGGCTTGTAACTCAGCTCACAGCCAACCAATCAGATAGTAAAGAGGGCTCACTAAAATACAAATTAGACTAAAAGCAGGAGGTAAAGAAATAATCAAATCGTATATTGCCTGAGAGCACAAAGGGAGGGACAATGATCGGGATATAAACCCAGGCATTCGAGCAGGGAGTGGCATCCCCCTACTCGTGAATATCCAGTTTCATGAATATCCAGGCAAAATGTTTTTGTGTATGTGTGATTGAAAAGACACTTTTATTTCGTATGTATTTTCATTTCTGATATGTAATTGTTCTCAAATATGAGATTTCATTTTCTATTTGCTATTGTTCTCAATGAGGAGCTGGTCAGTGACACAGAGAAAACAGTATCAAAGCATCAGAGAATATGGAGGTTACCAGCCTCTTCTGAGCTGATCGCATCTGTCACAGAGTCCTCACTCCCGATCAACAGTCTCTCTCCTTATCTCTATATGCCACTCCCAAGTGGACAGCAATCCTAGTTATACCCATGGGAATTCAAGATGGGAACTGCCTTCTTGAATAACCAAGAAAGGGAACCCAAAGGCTGGAGCTCTGATGTTGCAATGACATATAGATCTGTGGTTTCTGTTTCTAGCAACCAGTTACTGATTTCTTTCTATTTTCTAGCTTCCCTGGGCCATGGAAGGGGCTGGTCACCTATAAACACCTTGGATTAACAAGACTCTTCCTGGGAGTGTGTATAGAGCTCTCAGTTCACAATTCAGAATCATGATGAATGGCTAATTCTATAGATTGCAGAGGCTTTTCTTTCTACTTGCCACTATGGTCCCCTTGGGATATGAAGGACGATCTCATTGATTATTGCAGAAAACTCATTTACCTTCCACCTCCAGTTATTATGGCCACATCAACTTTGTCATCTCCTCCTCACCAGCAGCTGCTGCCTCTCCACCAATAATAAGGCCTGTTGTCCTTGGGCTGCAGCCACCTCACCTGCTGTCGCCATTGGATTTGAAACGAGAGAGGGTCAGGGAAGTTCTGGGTGGAGAAGGGCAGGTGCTCGGCTAGGGCTCCACCCCCGGGCGCCCACGCACCTAGCTGAGGACAGGCATTTCTGTTTTCAGTGCCCAAATATTGCATTTGGGCCACACCCCCATCCTGTGCCAATAAAAACCCCAAGACCCTAGTGGGCAGAGACACAAGCGGCTGGACATCAAGAGGAACACACCGGCGAAAGAGCACACCAACAAGTACTGGCAGATGCCGGCAGGCAACTGAGTGGCAGAAGGATGCGGAGTTTGGCCAGGGTGGTCGGAGGAGAGCCCAGACTCTGGGTGCCCCGACTGCAGGGGAAAAGCACCTTCCCACTCTATCCCCTTTCTAGCCTCCCCAGCCACCTCACTGAGCGCTACCACCACTCCATACAAAACCTTGCACCCATCCTCCAAGCCCACGTGTGATCCTATTTTTCCGGTACACTAAGGCAAGGATCCTGGGATACAGAAAGCCCTCTGTCCTTGCGATAAGACGGGGGTCTAATTGAGCTGAGTAACACAAGTCTCCTGCGGATGGCTAAACGGGAAGAACGCACTGTAACACACGCCCACTGGGGATTCAGGAGCTATAAATACTTAACCCTAGATGCTGCTGCTGTGGGGTCGAATCCCCACGACCTGCCCGTCTGCATGCTCCCCCTAGAGCTTTGAGCAGGGGCACGGAAGAAATGAGCCACACCCCCATGGCACGCTCTCAGAGGGAAATGAGGGAGCATTTCCGGTTTCAGATTCACCACAGAGGAGACACCATGTTACACCACCTAGTATATAGGTTGTCTCCGCTACCTCTGCCTCAGCAGCCACTGGGTCTATTGTGATCACATCTGCCATCATCTCCTCTGTCATTGTCTTGGGTGCCATCTTCTCCACCTTTGTCTCCTTAGTAGCAGCCACAGCCCCCACCAGTGCTGGCCCACCATCGTCCTCCACTGTCATCTTAGCAACCTTCATTGGCTATTGTCTCTTTTTTCCCCGAATAATAGAAGCGCAGGATCACCTTTGTTTCTTTTTCCCAAGAAGATGAGGCTGCTTAAGTTTGAGGATACTTTTTTGCACCAGTTGATTATATTTCTGCCTGAGGAATGGATTACTTATTTTTAAAACTAAATTATATCCTGAAAATTCTTAGATTACAAGTGAGGCACCTTGGAGTTGATAAGAAGAGCATGATCTATAATGCAGAGTCAAATTAGCTATTAGATTCTTCTGAAGCATTGACTCTTTTCAGCTAACAAAATTTGTATCGGTCTGTGCAAAGGTGGAGGTGTGGATCTGCCAGCACTGGGCTGACCATAGACCCAGTCTTAATAAATGATGTTGCTTCTCTAACCCTTTCCATGGATGAGAAAGGCTGAGCAATCCCCCAGAGCCCAGCTTTAAGTCATCACTAAAATAAATAATATTTTGCAATAAATTGTTAAGACTTACTGAAGAATAATTCCAAAAGGAAAGAAATCGCTGATGGAAAGTCCTTTGTGCAGAAGGGGTTTTGAATGAAGGGGCCTCACAACAAATTACTTGAGCAGAGATGCAGCTGTTTCTTTGGGCAACCTCCTCTATGTATCAGCATATAAAGGGCCTTTGTTTTGGGCTGGTCAGTTTCACAAGCAAGAAATCCTCAAACTTTGGTCTATAATATAAGCCTTCCTGTAAGACCTCTGGGAGATCCCACTATTTATTATTAAAACTTTAAGGCCGGGCACAGTGGCTCATGCCTGTAATCCCAGCACTTTGGGAGGCCGAGGCAGGCGGATCACCTGAGGTTGGGAGTTTGAGACCAGCCAGACCAACATGGAGAAAACCCATCTCTACCAAAAATACAAAAAATTAGCCGGGCGTGGTGGCACATGCCGGTAATCCCAGCTACTTGGGAGGCTGAGGCAGAAGAATCGCTTCCACACGGGAGGCAGAGGGAGGTTGCAGGTGCGCCGAGACTTGTGCCATCGTGATACTCGCCAGGCGCGTGCACACCAAGAGTGAAAACTCCCGCGCTGGTCTCGAAAAAAAAAAAAAAAATAATTGACACTCCCACTTTTCAGTATGGTGATGGCTAACCCCCACTGTGTCTAGTCTTCCAGAGTTCAAAGCCTCTCTGGTTCAACTTCTACAGAGAGTAAACTTTGCTCCAGTTTTCTATAGAAGTGAGGGATAGGTCATAGGACAGAAGAGGAGGTCTGAGTGGACTTACTGCTCCTTTCAACCAACCCTTCTATTTTCCAATCTTATACCCCTGTTTTCAAAGGTTACTGGGGACTACATGCCTAAATCTTTCTGGAACTCACGGGCAAAAATAATTTTATTTTCTTGTTTTACCTTCTCCTTGGAGGTGCTTAGGTTAGTTTTTAAGATACGGTTTAAGAAGAAAAGAGAAAATGTATGTGTTCAGTCTATCTTATTTACTTCAAATATCTCTTATCTTTTTCTGTACTTTGTAAAATTTCATTTTTTATGTATCAAATTTTTTTTGTTGTGTGAAGGGAGATGAGGACATAAGCTGAATCTCCCTCTCTACCAGAGCTAGCTAAAGCACACATGGAACATTCTTTAGTAGACATCATATACTAGTATATACAGCAAGTCCTGATAAATTGAAAATGATTGAAATCATACACCCTATGTTCTCTAACCACAATGGAATCAAATTATAAATCAATAACAGATAGATGTTTAGGGAATTAAGCACCACACTTGTAAATAATCTTGTCAAAGGATAAATCACAAGGAAAAATTTAAAATATATTAAACTGAGTAAAATGAATACAGAACATGAATACACAACATGTCAAAATTTATGGGATATAGCTAAGGCAGGCTTAGAGGAAAATTTATAGCTTTGTATGCTTCTATTAAAAAGGAAGAAAAATCCAAAATCAACAATGTAAGTTTGGATCTTAGGAAGCTAGAAAAAGAAAAGAAAAGAAAACCCATAGTATATAGAAGGAAGGAGCAGAAACATGCAAAATAGAAAACAGGGAAACAACAGAAAAAATCAATAAAATGAAGAGTAGT
The DNA here is from genome assembly GCF_001698545.2 of Rhinopithecus bieti. Classification (NCBI taxonomy): domain Eukaryota; kingdom Metazoa; phylum Chordata; class Mammalia; order Primates; family Cercopithecidae; genus Rhinopithecus; species Rhinopithecus bieti. The sequence goes on from NW_016807677.1 coordinate 8,660,849, forward strand.
TTCTTTGAAAAGATCAACAAAATTGATAAATCTTCAGCTAGACTGACCAAGAATAAAAGAGAAGACACAAATTACCTAAGTCAGGAATGAGAAAGAGGACACATTGTAGACCCAGTAGGAATTAAAACGATGGTCAGGCACAGTGGCTCATGCCTGTAATCCCAGCAGTGTGGGAGGCCAAGGTGAGAGTATCGCTTGAGACCAGGAGTTTGAGACCAGCCTGGGCAACGTAGCAAGACCTTGTCTCTACAAAAATTTTGTTTCAAAAGTCTATAGGATTATTTCAATAGACAGAAAACACAATCAAGTAAATTCAACACCCTTTCATGATAGAAACTCCCAACAAACTAGGACTAGAAGGGAACTTAAATAGATGAATGGCATTTTATAAAATACACACAGCTAACATGAGACTTAATAGCACAAGGTTGACTGTTTTCACCCTAAAATCCATGTAAGATAGAATCTAGATACATAGTGAGCTTGGAGAGTTGGACAAGAAAATCAAGAGACAAGAAGAGTTAGTCGTAAAAAGAAATGACTTTGGTGGATACTTTCCTGAAAAAGTGAACACTGGCACAAATACAAAAGGCTGCAGACCCCTTGGATGGTTCCTGAACCCTATAACAGTAACAATGTTGTTTACCGTTTCAATGAACTGTTTCATAGTCCATCTTGTTCATTGTTTTAACTCAACTATTATTGTAGGGAACATTGGAGTTAGTTACCCTTAACTAATATCTAAATTTTGGTTTCAATCCTACTGCCAATACCACTACACCAACCACTACTTTTAAAAATCTAGCAGATTTTAAACAAACTCTTTTATTATTTTCTGTGTTCATTAAGCAAGAGACCTGTACAGTAGCAATGATGTGTCTGACATTTACAGAGTACTTACAATGTACCAGACCCTGTTCTATGTTCTTTACATGTATTAATTCAATTGCTACAATAGCCATAAAAGTAGTCACTATTATTTTTCTCCCTATTCCAGGTGGGAAAACTAAGGCAAGGCGTTAATAAGTAATTTGTCAATAGTCAATCAGCTAATAAGCAGCAAAGTTAGGATTCAAATCCAGTGATCTGCCCCCGGAGCCTATGTACTTGACCTTTATGTAATCCTGCCCCTCGAAGCTCAGCTGTTTAATGTGAAAACTATAGCCAGGGCCCCATAATTCTTTGGTCAGGGGTGTTACACCTTTGTAGAAAAGAAGTTTGGGGTTGGGAAATCTAAGAATTGCGGTAAAAACATCCCTCCTATTTCCTTGGTGGCGAGCAGGGCTGTATATACGCGTGTTTGTTTTTGTGTTTTTAAATTGTGTAATGAAAGTGGTCAGCTCCAGTAAGCCCACTCCCATGAAGGGGGAGATCTCTGAGTGACGAGTTGTCTCAGAGAATCTGGTACTCAAGAGGATCCATTAGCACCAGGTGTGGTGACTCATGCCTGTAATCCCAACACTTCGGGAGGCCGAGGCAGGAGGATTGCTTGAGGCCAGGAATTTGAGATCAGACCAGGCAACAAGGCAATACCCTGTCTGTACAAAACATAAAAAAATTGTCTGGGCACGGTAGCTCATGCCTGTTATCCCAGCACTTTGGGAGGCCAAGGCAGGCGGATCATCTGGGGTCAGGAATTCTAGACCAGCCTGACCAACACGGCAAAACCCTGTCTCTACTAAAAATGCAAAAGTTAGCCCGGTGTGGGGGCAGGTGCCTGTAATCCCAGCTACTAGGGAGGCTGAGGCAGGGGAATCGCTTGAACTCGGGGGACGGAGGTTGCAGTGAGCCAAGATCCCACCATTGTGCTCCAGCCTGGGTGACAGAGTGAGACTCCGTCTCCAAAAAAAAAAAAAAAGAACCACAAAAAAATTATCTGGGAATGGTGGTACATGCCTGTAGTCCCAGCTACTCAGGAGGCTGAGGTGGGAGGATCAGCTCAGGAGGTGGAGGCTGCAGTAAGCCACGATAGTGCTGAGTGATAGAGTGAGATCCTACTTCAAAAAAAGAAAAGAAAGAGACATTAGACTAACTAACCAAGTTAGGCAACACAGTATTAGAGCAAGAGCAGTATTTCTGGGGATCTGGGCCACAAAGACTAACTGGATTGCCAGTGCTGAATATGAAGGCCTTGGGATTGAGGTCAGGTTCCTTGCAGAGCAGACAGAGCAGAGAGGGCATTTTAAAAAATTTATTTAGAAAGAAGAAGAAAGCTGGGCCCAGAGAGTCAGGGGTCTATTTGAAGGAAAATCAGCTGAGTCCCAACCTGGGAATGACAGATAATCTGAAGGCTAATCCCAGAGAATAGGCACAGAACCAAGTTCCAAAAAGACCCAAACATTTTTCCTGAGATTCCACCAGAGATGATTTGTTTAATGTAACATTGGACCAGAAATCCAAGGAGCTCAGTCTCCACCCTGTCAGCCCAGAGAGTGTGGAGGCCAGAAACAATTGGAGCTGTGCACTTTACAAACTGCTAATCCAACCAGACTACCACTAGACCGCGGTGAGATTAGGATAAAAGAAAACAAATCTGGGTTTTGTAAACCTATCCGTTTCTGTGCTCTGATATTTTCTCTCTTTTCCTTCAGTTTATTTATTTTGGGGTTTGTTTTTCTCTTTTAATTCCAACCAAGTCCCAGATGAACCAAAAGGAAAACTGATTTCCTACACCTACATCGGGATAAATAATGGAAATACTCCAGAAGCAGATAAGGTGGGTGAGAGCCAGAGAATCCGAGGCTGGGAGAAGCCCGAGGAAGTAGGATGGGGCAGAGTTCTGAACAGTAGGGCACACTAATACCTTCCTTCCTAGAGATTCTTACCTTATCTTTATGCTTTTCCTTGAGGTTTGTGCTTACACAGTGGCCTTGGGCATAAGGTGAAAGAGGTTTTGTGACTTCCCATTGTCAGGGCAAGAAAAACAAATAAAGGATTACCTCTGTGGAATTGTGGAATGCTTGTTATCCTGAAGAAAAGCATTTGTCTTCTCTCACGGGGGGAAATCCTGTCATTTTATCTTAGCACTGCTCTTGAAATACATAGTCTCCACTGCCTTTAATGTAAGGGGCAACCAGGAGTGCAGGCCCTAACCAGGGTACCCATCCAGGGGCAGTGGCTTAAGTTCAAAATCAACCCCTACAACTGCTCAGACCATTAAAATGACCTTAAAATCAAACCCCCTACTTGATCGCTATCTAGCTTCCTGCCCTGTCCTTTCTTCCTTCCTTCACCCTTTCCACAGAACAGAATGGCTACAACCTTGAGTAGAGCAACAGAGGTCAACACCAGAGATGAGAAATGAACTCACAGGCTGATTGTGCAGGGAACCCCTAGTACATCTAAGAGCTGTGAGGAAGCCAGGAAAGGCCTGTGCAAGCAATCAGCCTTGTTCTCTAGCTCACTCTAGCTTGCTGACAGAAAGTGCCCGGATATCCTTATGGGACACCCAGCTGCTTTCAAAACTCTGAAATGGCCCAGATTGAGGCATTTTTAAAAATCTATCCCCCCTCCCCAAAAAAAACTATTTCTATTTTTTTAAATATACTTTCCTCCTTTGAGTTAAGATTTATACATTGTCTTTCCTTAATCTCTTCTACAGAATCTTTGCAAATAAAGTGTGAAATTAATAGACTCTTTCATTATTTTCTGTGTCCATTAAGCATTTTACAATCCTCCTTCCTATCTTTCCCTTCTCTCTTTTCTCTTTCTGATGCTTACTTTCCAACATAGCTTTCCAAAGTGAATTTCGGAAGTAAATGCATGATTTATGTCTTTGTCTCCCTAATTTCACTGGTCTCCTTTGCAGTCTTGTCTATATGACACTTACGCACCTATCAAAAGAGAGCACATTCATAAGTTTGTGAGATAATGTCTGAGTTGGTATTATCTTTGTTTCATTAACCTACATCCGCAGAGTTGTAAAAAATGCAGTTTAAAAGGTTTAGAGTCCAAATGACAAAATAGTTCCCAGTGCTACAAAAGATAGAACTGAAGGACTATGTAATTAACATGCAAGAAGGATTTTCGGCAAATTTTTTAGCTTCTGTAGCATGGAAGTTAAATAGTGGGGCTGGATGTGGTGGCTCACACCTGTAATCCTAGCACTTTGGGAGGCTGAGGGGGGTGAATCACCTGAGGTCAGGAGTTTAAGATCAGCCTGGCCAACATGACGAAACCCTGTCTCTACTAAAATACAAAAATTAGCCGGGCATGATGGCAGGTGCCTGTAATCCCAGCTACTCGGGAGGCTGAGATGGGAGAATTGCTTGAACCCGGGAAACAGTGGTTGCAGTGAGCCAAGATTACACCACTGCACTCCAGCCTAGGCAGCTGAGCAAGAGTCCGTCTGAAAAAAAAAAAAAGAAGAAGAAGAAGTTAAATAGTGTGAAGAAGACTGAAAGACACAGTGAAATCTTTATCTCCAAAGGAACAAAGCTGAAATCTTTATCTCCAGAGGAACAAAGCCAGCTCAGGAATTTTTTGAGAATGTATTCTTAAATAAAATCAGGTCTTTAAGGTTGTATAATTTTATAACATTATTACTAACACTGTCTGTTAGCTTATATTTTATCAAATATGACTCCTTTTAAATTACAGAAAATTCTTATTTTAATAAAACTAAAAGGATTCATTGTTAAACTAGAGAAGATGGCTGTCCCAAAGATAACGGCAGCTGACTGTATAATTTTTCCTAAGGCAAGATGGTTTTACACATTTCCTCAATTTACAAATAGTGGAAGTTTACTTTATCACATGGGAACCTTGGAAATTTCATCAAATGCATGTTTAATAAACAAATGAGTTGTTGTTTCAGACAAGCAGAGAGAGAGACTTTTAAGCTTCAGACTTTTGATAAATGACAGAAGCCGACTAACGGCTGAGGACCAGTCTGACAGGAATTGGCAACGATAACACACAGAACAATGAAGGGCCATTATCTTAGAGCTCACAGAAGAACGGCTTGGCACCTAGCCAGATGTATAATCAGTCTATTTTAGTGTTTATCACACAAACCAATAGATTTTTCCAAGTAATAGTAAATTAGGTGTGGCTCTTTTCTTTCTTTTTTTAAAAAAGAATTTCCTGACAACCTGTCTAGAAGTTATAATAATATCTTTGTGTATTTTCATAAAATGGTACATTATGCACCTATGATAAACAATGGGTCTTTGGCATCAGCTTTCTGATTTGGGGGTGTTTGGGGAATTTTATTTTTGGTGGTTCTCTTTTGACTTTGTTAGTCTGTATCAAAGCTGACTTTACCTCAGTCCAAATCTCCTAAAATACATGCTTGTGAGGCTGCACTATATTAAATAAGGAGAGACACATTGCCCATACAGCAGCCTGGTCTCCATTCATTCAAAGAAGAGAGAGGAGCAGAGGTAACCTGATACCCAAACATCATCTACAATGTGTAACTTAAGGCTTATATATGTATATCTTTGTAACCAAATATCTGTGTTCATTAGCACATGGCAGCAATTGCAGTTTCATTAACACACCTCCAATTTTAACTGCCTTGTCATATTATAACTAAAATCTAAATTGTTGGTTGTGAAGAGAAAATAGTCCTCAAACTCAAATCATTAAAGGTTGTATTAGTAAGCTGTCATAAAGAAGTCAAGCATTTGTGTTTTTAATATTAATAGGGACATTCTTAATTTTTAGCAACTGGAGACATTATATACCCATTAATATATTTCCTAGCAAAATTAAAACATGACTTGCTCTTGTCTGTATTTGGTACAAATTTAAAAACTATATTAAATTAATTGCTTAAATTTCAAATAATGGTTATAATGTTCAAAATCCAATATCTGTTAACAAAACTCTCAGCAAAAATAAGAATAGTAGGGAACGCCCTCAAGCTGATAAAGGGCACTACTAAGGTTTGAATGTTTTTGTCCCAACCAAAATTCATGTTAAAACTCAATCCCAACACACCAGTATTTCAAGGTGTGGCTTTTGGGAGGTGATTGAGTTATGAGGACTCCATCCTCATCGATGGGATTGGTTGCTCTTATAAAAGGGCTTATCTGAGTTTACCCCTTTTTGCCTTTCCACTTGCTGTCATGTGAGGACGCAGCATTCTTCCTCATAAGAGCATGACAAGTTCACAGTGCCACCTTGGAAGAAGAGAGGAGCCCTCGCCAGGTGCCAGAACCTTGATCTTGTACTTCCCACTCTCTGGGACTATAATAAAAGACATTTCTGGGCTGGGCACGGTGGCTCACACCTATAATCCCAGTACTCTGGGAGGCCAAGGTGAGTGGATCACCTGAGGTCAGGAGTTCGAGACCAGCCTGGCCAACATGGCAAAACCTGTCTCTACTAAAAATACAAAAACTAGCCAGGCATGGTGGCCCATGCTTGTAATCCCAGCTACTCAGGAGGCTGAGGCAGGAGAATTGCTTGAATCTGGGAGATGGAGGTTGCAGTGAGCTGACATCACACCACTGCACTCCAGCCTGGGGTGACAGAGCAAGACGTCATCTCAAAAAACAAAAAAAAAGAAAGAAAATACATTTCTGTTTTTTAGACATTACCCAATCTCAGGTATTTTGTTATAGTAGCATAAAATGGACTAAGGCACCTATGATACACCTACAGTTAACTTCATAAGTAATGGTAAAGACCTAATGCTTTTCCCTTGATATTGGGAATGAGCAAAGGATAACCATTCTTACAATCTCTATTTGAGATTGTACTGGATATCTCAGGCTGTACAGAAAAGCGAGAAAAAGAAATAAAAGACATACTGATTGGAAAGAAAGAAGTAACACTGTCTTTATTTGCAGATAATATGATCACCTATAGAATATCCTATGGAATTACCGAAAAAGCTACTAGGACTAATAATTGAGTTTAGCAATGTTGTGGAATACAAGGTCAATATACAAAAATAAACTGTATTCCTACAAACTAGTGATGAACAAACCAAACTTGAGAATTTTAAAAGCAATACCATTTATAATAACATAAAAATAGAAAATATTTAGGGACAAACTTTGAAAACAACAACATTGCTAAGAAAAGTAAGGGAAGACATAGTAATGCAAACATGCAGTATGTTGATGAATATAGAGGACTCGGTAGTGTTAAAATGTCAGTTCTTCCCAAATTGACCTTTACATCCAATAAAATTTCAATAGAAATTTTAACATTCTTTTTTTCTGTAGCAATTAAAAAGCTGATTCTAAAATTCATATAAAAATGCAAAGTACATGGAATAGTCAAAAGAACAGTTGATAGACATATACTACCTGGTTTCAAATTATTATATTCAAAATTATTATAAATCTACAGTATCAAAGGAGTGGAGAATTGGCATAAAGGAGACATTTAGAGCAACAGAATGGAAGACAGAGTCCAGAAATAGACTCAACTGGTTTTCTACAAATGTACCAAGTCAATTCAAAGGAGGAAAAAAATCTTTTCAATAAATGGTGCCAGAAAAATTAGTCATTACCCATCCCCTGTGATTCTCAACACTTGATTCACGTGATATGCAAAAATTAACGTGAAATGCATTACTGGCCGGGCACAGTGGCTCACGGCTGTAATCACAACACTTTGGGAGGCAGAGGTGGGTTGATCATGAGGTCAGGATTTCGAGATCAGCTTGGCCAACATGCTGAAATCCCATCTCAACTAAAAATACAAAAATTAGCAGGGCATGGTGGCATGTGCCTGTAATCCCAGCTATTCAGGAGGCTGAGACAGGAGAATCACTTGAATCTGGGAGGTAGAGGTTGCAGTGAGCTGAGATCACACCATTGCATTCCAGCCTGCGTGACAGAGCAAGACTGTCTCCAAAAAAAAAAAAAAAAATACATTACAGACCTCACTGTAGAAGTCAAAACTATTAGATCTAGAAGAAATACATAGAAGAAAAAAGATTTAAAAAAAAAAAAAAAAAACGAATTCCCACTCTGTTGTGCAGGTTGGAGTGTAGTGGCGAGATCTGGGCTCACTGCAACAGCCACCTCCTGGGCTGAAGTGATTCTCCCACATCAGCCTCCTGAGTAGCTGGGACTACAGGCAAGTGCCACTACTCCGAGCTAATTTTTGTATTTTCTGTAGAGATGAGATTTCTCCATGTTGCCCAGGCTGGTCTCAAACTCCTGGGCTCAAGTCATCTGCCCGCCTTGGCCTTACAAAATGCTGAGATTACAGGCATGAGCCACCATTGCCTGGTCTTAGAAGAAAATTTTATAGATGTTTAGTTTGTTAAAGAGTTCACAAAAAAATCATGAAATAAAAGAGAAAATAAATTCCCCTTCATCAAAATTTAAAATATTTGCTTTTAAAAGACATTGCTATGAAAATGAAACAGCCAACCACAACTAGGAGAAAATCTTCACAAAACTTTTATCAGACAAAGACTTTATCTTGAAAATAAAAATATCTGTTCTAAATTAGTAAGAAGGCAACTTTTTAATCGACACATAAACACAATAATTTGTTGAAATTGGGATTATATTGCATGTAATATTTTGTATCTTTATTTTTATTTTTTATTTTATATATTTTTTTGAGACGGAGTGTCACCCAGGCTGGAGTGCAGTATTAGGATCTTGGCTCACTGCAACCTCTGCCTCCCAGGTTCAAGCAATTATCCCACCTCAGTCTCTTTTTTTTTTTTCTCTCTTTGACATGGAGTTTCGCACTTGTTGCCTAGGCTGGAGTTCAGTGGTACGAACTTGGTTCATCACAACCTCCACCTCCTGGGTTCAAGCAATTCTCCTGCCTCAGCCTCCTGAGTAGCTGGGATTACAGGCATGCGCCACCATGCCCAGCTAATTTTGTATTTTTAGTAGAAATGGGGTTTCTCCATGTTGGTCAGGCTGGTCTCGAACTCCTGACCTCAGGTGATCTACCTGCCTTGGTCTCCCAAAGTGTTAGGATTACAGGGGTGAGTCACCACGCCCGGCTCACCTCAGCCTCTTGAGTAGCTGGGACTAAGGCACATGCCACCACAGCTGGCTAACTCGTATTTTCAGTAGAGACTGGGTTTCACTGTGTTGGCCAGGCTATTCTCAAATTCCTGACCTCAAGTGATCTGGCTACCTTGGCCTCCCAAAGTGCTGAGATTACAGGTGTCAGTAACTGCACCCAGCCTGTATTTTGATTTTAATTTAACATTACATTATAAGCACTTTTACATGTAATGATATAATTTTTAATGCAATTTTTTTTTTGCATAAGAAACATTACGTTGTTTATTATATACATTATTATATTGTGGTACACATTGTACAATATAACTTAACATTTTTGGGGGAATGCTTAGTAAGTTGTCAAGTTTTCATTATTGTATATAATGCTGTGTTGAACATCTTTGTATGTTTGTTAAGTCATGTTCTTATTTTTTAGTTCAGATTATTAGAAATTGATAAATGACCAAAGAGTATAAATATATTTAAGACTTCTGATACATAATGCCAAATTGATTTTTAGGAATTTTGTACCAATTTGCACTCCTATTGAAAGTATGTAAAAGTATATAAGATAGCCTGTCTTACCATATTCTTCAAAGCGTTGAATGTCATGGAGCTCTTACATTTTAACACCATTTTTCCTCTCCGTTTAAGGAAACAAGGAAATTCTTTGAATGAAAGTATTATTTTGACATCCTATTTAAAATATATGACTCAGCTTTATGGAAAAGTAAAAACCAGAGCATTAATTTTATGAGATGAGCAGTGTCATATTTATTAACATTGCATTAAACTGTAAGTCATATATTTCTTACTCTAAAAGCATGTTAATAATTTTATTTTCTTTTCTAATATACAAATTCTCTGCCATAAATAGTCTCTGATTCTAATATATAAGCAAGTAAAATTTTTGTAAGACTTTTAAGGCGTAGCTTGTGAAATGATGAGTTCACTTTTCTTTTAGCTTAGTTTTATTATAGGTTTTGGTAGAAATTGTCACCTGGTGAAAATGGTGATTACTTAGCAATCTGGTTTGCTAATGCCATCTTGAATTGTAGTTTCCATAATCCCCACGTGTCATGGAAGAGACCCCATGGGAGGTAACTGAATCATGAGGATGGTTACCCCCCATACTGCTGTTCTCATGATAATGAGTGAGTTCTCACAAGATCTGATGGTTTTATAAGGGACTTTCCCCACTTTTGCTCAGCACTTCTCCTTTCTGCCGTCATCTGAAGAAAGATGTTTGTGCTTCCCCTTCTGCCATGATTGTAAGTTTCCTGAGGCCTCCCCAGCCATGCGGAGCTGTACGTCAATTAAACCTCTTTTCTTTATAAATTACTCAGTCTCAGGTATTTCTTCATAGTAATGTGAGAACTGACTAATACACTTAGCTACAAATATCAAGTATAATTTTATAGACTATGAATAATTAAAACTATTATCACTCTAGGACCTACAGTCTAAGTAGATTTTCTGGTTTCTAATTGTTGTGTTATGCCCTGGAAAAAAAAAACAAGACACAGATCAAGTGGATTTTCATGTTTGTGCATTCTATAATACAAAATGCTGAGTCATCTGGGTCTTGTTTTTTTTTTTTTTTGATGATTCTGACCTTCACCCAAGTGATTCATATGCCCCTCCTGGGCTAGCACAAATGAATTATTTTGTCTCAGACAGTCTGTGATGCTGGAGGGCCCTTGGCCCTCAAGAGAATTCAGGCAGGGCCAAGGTCCATAGGCCCAATGTTAGATCAGCTTTCGGTGGGATATTTGGGAAGAAAAATGGTTAAAAAGCAGACAAGTTATATTTTTTGAAACCGAAGAGGGAATGAGCATACTTTGGATTAGGTCTACAAGAACTTGCGCAGAAAGAAATTATCTAAAATGTGATTTAGAAGTAAAGCATATGCGTATGCATTAGCAATTGCAGTATGTTATACAAATGGACTAAAATGAAGAGTATATTGAAATAATATGTGCAAGTATCTTAACTTTGGTGCTTTCATGGTGCTTGGTCCTTCGTAGGTCTTAACAAAAGTTTGCTAGGTGAACAAATGGTTGATAACATTTGTTTACATAGCAAACTTCTGTTATCAACCAAAGATAACAAATGGTTGTTATCCTGAAATCCAGAAAAAAAGCAGAAAATAAAAGAACACTAACAAAGGAGAGACACTTTGGATTTGGATGTTACAGAATAACCTTAGATGATTATTTGTGAGAAGAATGAAGAAATGAATGGGAAGATAAGTTTGAGTTACCTTTGAAATTTAAATAAATCACACTTGAGCCTTTGTCAGCTATTGGGGTTCAGAAAATGATACCCCAAAATATGGTGCTTTGGCATGCTGAACACTTTAAAATAACAGAAATTGGAAGGCCTCAGAAGTAGCTTTAGAAGCAAAGTCTCTCTCTGACCTTCTCTTGCCTTCCTGTCTCCCATGCTCTTCCTCCAGCAAGACAAGCCATAGAAATTAAATTCCCTTTCCCTGAGGCTGGTCAGAGAGACTAGAACCCCTCTCTACCAAAGCCAGTCATAAAACTTGGAAAAATTTCTCTAACTTTCCCATGACTTTCTGTATAAGAGCTGGCCATAAAGACATTATCTGACCTACCTTGTCTGTCCTGTATGCAGGAAGAAGGATTGCTCCACGGGAATGCCAAGAAGGATCTAAACAGACAGGACTTGCTGGTTGCAGAGTATATTGGTCTGCTATATCCAGGCCAGCCTCAGAACTGAACTACCCTTCAAATTCATTTCCATAGTGGGGGAAAAACACCTTTTGAGTTCCAAAGTCATTTATATCGTATCTTTTTTTGTTGTTTTGTTTTGTTTTGTTTTTGAGATGGAGTTTCGCTCTTGTAACCCAGGCTGGAGTGCAATGGCATGATCTAGGCTCACTGCAACCTCCGCCTCCCAGGTTCAAGCCATTCTCCTGCTCCAGCCTCCCAAGTAGCTGGGGTTACAGGCGCCCGCCACCATGCCCAGGTAACTTTGTATTTTAGTAGAGATAGGGTTTCACCATATTAGCCAGGCTGGTCTTGAACTCCTGGCCTCAGGTGATCCACGCACCTTGGCCTCCCAAAGTGCTGGGATTACAGGTGTGAGCCACTGTGCCTGGCCTATACTACATCTTTGGACCAAAAGGCCCTTCACTAGTTGAGAATGTCACTCTTGTGTTTCCCCTGAAGAACTTACTATAACACCTGCACGTGTGTCCTGGAAGCCATCAGGTCTACAGTACAACTGACAGTAAGCCACTAAAGGGGTGCAGAGCATTGGGTGGCTACTATCTCAATGTTTCAGTGCCATCTTGTTCACTCTTTTGGAATCAGGTCATTACACAGACCAGAGAAGGCTTCTTGAGACAGGGAACAGAGGAATAGCCCAGTGGCTTGACAAGAACTCCAGAGACTAACAGTCGGACTGGGTCAAGGACCCAAGCAGATTTACAAAAAGCCTAGAGCTTGCCACCCTTTTTCACAATAGCTTCTAAATACTTGCCAGTAACAGCCAACTGTGACTCAGACAGTCTCTCCAAATTTAACTGTAATCATTACATTTATACATTAACTTATTATATTAAAAGGCATTCATATATTGTTACTAACTGGTTTTTTTTTTTTTGTCTTTTTTGTTTGTTTGTTTGTTTTTAGATAGGTCTTGCTATATTCAGGCTGGACTCAAACTCGTAGGCTCAGGTGATCCTCGCACCTCAGCCTCCTGAGTAGCTGGGACAAGTGCACACCGCCTCACCCAGTTCATTCAGTTAGTAACTTATTGAATCTCAACTTCTATAAAGCAATTTATTTTGGAGGAGTAGGCTGCTCTTGAATTGTTTTAAGTAATGGTGATATTTTAGGAAGTAAGTGGCAGAGTCACAAAGTAAACAAGTCCACAGTACAACCTCGTCATTTCAATACAGTAACCTTATCTAGATATTGTATTCCACTAGTATTGCCAAATACAGTATTTGAGGAATACCAGTGATTTTCTTTGCACTTGACAAATGCATTATGTTGATACTCAGAGCTGAGTATATCAAAGTAAATGTATTGTTTATTTATTGCTACATTTAAAAATTACCCCCAAATGTTAGTGACTTAAAACAACAAACATTCATTATCTCACAATTTCTGTGGGTCAGGAATTTAGGAGCAGCTTGGCTGAGTGGTTCTGGTTGAGTTTCCTAGGGGGAGCATTCAGGATGTTGGCAGGGGCTGCAGGCATTTGAAAGCTTGACTGAGGCCACATCTAACCACTTCCACAATGGCTCACTCACAGGCTGTTTGCAGAAGGCCTCAGATCCTTACCGGTGGCAGGAGGTTTCCATTTCTTACCACATGGGCGTCTCCACAGGCTCCTTGAATGTCCTCAGGACAACGGCATCTGGCTTGCCCCAAAGCAAGTGATCTGAGAAAGATTAACAAGGAGGATGCAGCCGTGCCTTTGGTGATCTGGTGTCAGAAGTCACAAGTCACATATCTTAGACTGGATGATTTACAAATAATAGAAATTTACTTCTCACAGTTCTGGAGGCTGGGAATTCCAAGATCCAGGTGCTGGCAGATTTTGTGTCTGATGAGGGCTGGCTCTCTCTGCTTCAGACACAGCACCTTGTTGTTATGTGTCCTCACATGGAGATGGGTGGAAGAGGGAAAAGGGAGAAAGGCGGGGTGAAGGCTGTTTTATAAGGGCATTAATCCCATTCCTGAGTGACTTCGCCACGTCCGAAAGCCCCCACTTCTTAATGCTATCACACTGATGATTAAGTTTTCATATTTGAATTTTGGGGCACACATTCAGACTATAGCACATACTGTCAATTCCATTTTATTCTTTTTGTTAGAAGCAAGTCACTAAATCCAGGCCACACCAAGGAGAGGGGAATCAGGCTCTATCATTTGACAGGAGGAGTATCAAACAATTTGTGGACATATTTTAAAACCACAACAGAGACTGGATACAGTGCCTCATACCTGTAATCCCAGTACTTTGGGAGGCCGAGGCGGGTGGATCACCTGAGGTCAGGAGTTCGAGACCAGCCTTGCCAACATGGTGAAACCCCGTCTTTACTAAAATTTAGCCAAGCATGGTGGCGGGTGCCTGTAATCCCAGCTACTTGGGATGCTGAAGCAGGAGAAATGCTTGAACCCAGGAGGTGAAGGTTGCAGTGAGCTGAGATTGCACCATTGTACTCCAGCCTGGACAACAAGAGCAAAACTCCATCTCAAAAAAAAAAAAAAATCTCATATGCTTGACACTTCAGAAAGTGCTGGGCAACTTTTCTTGATAGTAAATAACACTGTTAAATACAATTAAAGTGTTATGAACTTCTAGAAAACAGCTGCCTAGAATACTTAGTGCCAACATCCTGGATGAATATTTATTCATTTATATATTTACATTTAGATTTCTCTCTATCTCTGTAATGAGATAAGGGCAGTCTACGAATGTACAAAGCTATTGAGTCGTAAACTAGTGGATTTTTCTTTTTTGAGACAAGGTCTTGCTCTGTCACACAGGCTGGAGTGCAGTGGTGTGATCTCAGCTCACTGCAACCTCTGCCTCCTGAGTTTAAGGGATTCTCCTGCCTCAGCCTCCTGAGTAGCTGGGACTATAGACATGCGTCACCACACGTGGCTAATTTTTGTATTTTTAGTGGAGACAGGGTTTCACCATGTTGTCCAGGCTGGTCTCGAACTCCTGACCTCAAGTGATCCACCTGCCTTGGCATCCCAAAGTGCTGGGATTACAGGCATGAGCCACCACTCCCGGCCACTAGTGGATGTTTGTATCTATAATTATAAAATACTATAATAAGTGATTATCTGTGCATACATGCTTTCCACCTATGTTGTAAAATACACAATGAATTCTGTAAATTACGTATTGTTTTGTATGAGAATCAAATCTTTTTTATGCGAATCAGAGTCAGAGCTGAAGAATTTTACAGCTTGAAGAAAGCTTACAGATAGTCAAGTTCAACTTTCTCATTTAATAGATGGAAAAATGGCTGGGTGTGGGGGCTCACGCCTGTAATCCCAGCACTCTGGGAGGCCGAGGCAGGTGGATTACCTGAGGTCAGGAGGTTGAGACGAGCCTGGCCAAAATGGTGAAACCCATTCTCTACTAAAAATACAAAAAAATTAGCCAGGCAAGGTGGTGGACGCCTGTAATTCCAGCTACTCAGGAGGCTGAGGCAGGAGAATCTCTTGAACCTGGGAGGCAGAGGTTGCAGTGAGCCAAGATAGTGCCACTGCACTCCAGCCTGGGCAACAAGAGCGAAACTCCATCTCAAAAAAAAAAAAAAAAAGATGAAAAAACGTGAGTCTGTAATAAACAAACAAACAATTTTTTCCCTCTAGAGTTCTCACTCAGTTTGTGGCAGAAAACCACAGAGGGTCTTTTGGTAATAATGTTAGAAATGGAATTCAGTGGTCTTTTGAGATCTTTGTTTTTTCCAGTCCTAAAAATCTATGTTGTCTTAAAACAACTTCCAGGAGAGGCACAAAAGGCATAACATTCTCCCTATTTTAACATTGTTTGCAAGTAAGTTACAGAATAGTCCATTGGATCTTTCAAGGGCACTTAGTAACTTGTTTGTAGGAACTGGGAATGAAGCCAAGGTTACAGATTCATTTGTTTAGATTCTTTCCACTCATTTATTACTTACCTCTGAAATGTTATTGCCATTTATCACAAACTAAATTGGCTTTATTATATATGCAGAGAGGATTAGGTAATAGCTTTACCTTGTCTTTGTGGAAGACCAATATACACTCATATCTGTGAACACATAATGAATTATGTACTTATGTAATTTGATCTTCGATAGGGAGAGAATAAAGGCAGGAATAGACCTGTGGTTTCCTGACTCTTAGGTTAGGTACACTAACCATCAAACTTCTATCTACTGCACTGAAATTTTATAGCTTTTATCAACAATTAAATTTGTATGACTGACTAGGCATACAAAGTAAACGATAAGATAGTTTTATTTACTTTGTCTTTTTTTAACTGAGAGCCATTATATCGGTGAACACATAGTGAATATGTACTTAATTAAATGTGCAAGATAATGTGGATAGTATGAAATATCTTGGTTTATAACTGAAAATTCTCTTGCATTTCTTTCTGTGTAGAGGTTTGTTTGTCATTTTTTTTTTTAAGTGACAGGATATCCCTTTATTGCCAAGGCTGAAGTATAGTGGCACAATCATAGCTTACTGTAACCCTGGGCTCAAGCAATCCTCCACCTCACCACCTCAGCCTCCCAAAGTGCTGGGATTACAGATGTGAGCACCACACCCAGCCTGTATGTATAGGTTTTTTAAAAAGTAGTTGTAATTTTGCATAATTACAGCTTTTTTTTTTTTTTCTTTGAGACGGAGTCTCGCTCTGTCGCCCAGGCTGGAGTGTGGTGGCGTGATCTCGGCTCACTGCAAGTTCCGCCTCCCAGGTTCACGCCATTCTCCTGCCTCAGCCTGCCGAGTAGCTGGGACTACAGGCGCCCGCCACCCCGCCCGGCTAATTTTTTTTGTATTTTTAATAGAGACGGGGTTTCACCGCGTTATCCAGGATGGTCTCGATCTGCTGACCTCGTGATCCACCCGCCTCGGCCTCCCAAAGTGCTGGGATTATAGGCGTGAGCCACCGCGCCCGGAGGATAGCTTTTTAAAAATAGTGCTGGATGTGATGGTTCATGCCTGTAATGCCAGGACATTGGGAGGCAGAGGTAGGAGGATTGCTTGAACCCAGGAGGTTGAGGCTTCAGTGAACTATGATTGTGCCACTGCAATCCGGCCTGGGTGGCAGACTGAGGCCTTTTCTCAAAATAAAAGAGAAAAAAAAAGTGAATAAAATTTTTGATGGAAAAGCATTTTAGTATATTTTGATGTTTTCAGTTAATTTAGTATCTTATACTGTTGTAAAATTATTGGCTTATACGAAACTGTATTTTCCAAAGAAATAGTTGGAAATGAAAGGTCTGTTTTAGCATGCTATGTTATTTAACAAGTATTTATTGCGTGTCTCATTTGCCATAGTTTTTAATAGTAATAGTTCATATATTTCCAGCTACTGAATACATATTTGTTTCTAGATTGTCCATAGATGTTTCAAATTCAGTATGTTCTCAACCTGCCTAATTATCCAGATTTCTTAGTTCTACTTCTTTTATTCTCCTCATTTATCTTAATGGCACTTCTGGAAACCTTGAAGTCATTTTCACATTTCATTTTCTCTTACCCCTCAAAGTCTCTCTCCAAATCTTTGAACGGATTCTATTTTCTCTTCATCCTCACGAACTCCCAAGTTCAGACCCTCGTCCTGTCTTGCTTGGGCTTTTATAGCAAAAGTCTAGCTAAGGTAGACAGTTTTGATCTCACCATCTACGCTCACTGTCACTGAACCAGGCAATCGTGTGGCTGCTAAGTTACCTTACTAAAATATAAATCAGATCACATTATTCCTCTTCTTAATACCACTTATAGGTGCATTCCTGTTTCCTCAAGGGTGAAGGACAGACTCTGCAGTACCTGAATGGATCTCAACTTACCTTTCTGAAGCCCCTGCTTATACACATCTTCATATCTAAACATCAATCCCATCTTCCTACTCAGTCTCCAAAGCTGGTTGGTTGTCTTTCCTCTGCTTCTCCTCTTAGAGCAGCAGTCCCTACATTTGTTGGTACCAGGGAATGGTTTCGTGGAAAACAATTTTTCCACAGACTGGCAGCGGGGGTGAGGAGGTGCAGCAGGAGATAGTTTGGGGATGATTAAAATGATTCAAGCACGTTACCTTTATTGCACACTTTATTTCTATTATTATCACATTGTAATACATAATTAAATAATTATACAACTCACCATAATGTAGAATCAGTGGGAGCCCTGAGCTTGTTTCCTTGCAACTAAATGTCCCATCTGGGGGTGATGGGAGACAGTGGCAGATCATCAGGCATTAGATTCTCATAAGGAGCGTGCAACCTCCATCCCTCACATGCACGGCTCATGATAGGGTTCGTGCTTCTCTAAGAATCTAATGCCACACTGATCTGACAGGAGGAAGAGCTCCAGCAGTAATGCGAGTGATGGGGAGCAGCTGTAAATACAGATGAAGCTTCACTCCCTTGCCTAACTCTCACTTCCTGCTGAGATGAGGTTCCTAACAGGCTACGGACAGGTTCATAGTCCAGGGGTTGGGGACCCCTATCTTAGAGAACTTCCACTGTCCCTTCCTCCACATGGTGTTCTCTTCTCTAAGCAGAGTGAATTGCCCTCCTCTCTGTCTCCCTTGACACTATGTGTCTCTTTATTATAGCTCCGATTGCACAGCATTGTTTGCTTTTCCCATTACTGAACCAAAGGGCAGGAACCAGCTCTTATTCAAACTAGCAAGGGGCCTGCAAGTCAATGTTTGTTCTAGATTAAAAAAAAAAAAAACAAAAAAAAAACTGTTATGTATAAACCATTCTTGGAAAAATGATTTTTTCCCCACTTTCAAGAAGTACTTTCATATGTGATAGGGAGACAAATGCTTTGTTAACTATCATCAGAATTCCAGAATTTAGAATTAGCCAATATACTGTGGTGAAGTAGATTAGGACTGTAGCATAGAACTGTTAGTAACAGATTGGTTTGAGTGGGGTATCTTAATTTTAAATCTTTTTTTTTTTTTTTAGATGAAGTCTCGCTCTTCTCCCCCAGGCTGGAGTGCGATGGTGTGATCTCAGCTCACTGCAACCTCCGCCTCCAGGGTTCAAGCGATTCTCCTGCCTTGGCCCCCCAAGTAGCTGGGATTACAGGTGCCTGCCATCACGCCCAGCTAATTTTTGTATTTTTAGTAGAGATGGGGTTTTACCATGTTGGCCAGGCTGGTCTAGAACTCCTGACCTCAGGTGATCCACCGCCTCGGCCTCCCAAAGTGCTGGATTACAGGCGTGAGCCACCGTGCCCGGCTTTTTTTTTTTTTTGAGACAGGGTCTTGCTCTGTCACCCAGGCTGGAGTGCAGTAGCCCCATCATGGCTGACTGCAGCTTCAACCTCCTGGTCTCAAGCAATCCTCCCACATCATTCTCCCTAGTAGCTTGGGACTATAGGTGCATGCCCCCCCCCCCCCCGCACCCCCGCACCCTGACTGACTTATTTATTTTTGTAGACACACGTTTGCCATGTTGTCCGGCTGGGTCTCACACCTTCTGATCCGCCCACCTCAGCCTCTCAAAGTGCTGGAATTACAGACATGAGAGCCACTGTGCCCAGCCGAGCATTTCTTAAGTACATTATATGCCAGACTAGAAAATTTCTTGTAACTAATGATTAATATTATTTTTTCTTAAAAGAAAAGTAGTTTTAGCAAGTGTGTATGGTTTTAACCCTTGAAACCTGAGGTGTTGGGATAAAAATAAGAAAGAAAATTGTTAATTAAATCTCTAATATTTCATTTAAAAGTTCATGTATCTGATGTAAGAAACAAAATTGTTTCTGCATGTGTGTAGATACTACAATCAATAGTAAACCTGACCCCTGACCATAAAATTCCGTCAGCTCAGCTTTCCACAGTTATTCTTAGGAAAGGGTGGCTTTGCTGCTTTTGTGTAATTGGCAATCCATATTGGAGTAAAACTCAACTTAGAAAGTTTTGGGCAGGGTGCGGTGGCTCACACCTGTAATCCCAGCACTTTGGGAGGCCAAGGTGGGTGGATCACAAGGTCAGGAGCTCGAGACCAGCCTGGCCAATATGGTGAAATCCCGTCTCTACTAAAAACACAGAAAAATTTGCCGGGCATGGTGGCGCACGACTGTAGTCCCAGCTACTCGGGAGGCTGAGGCTGCAGAATTGCTTGAACCTGAGAGGCAGAGGTTGCAGTGAGCTGATATCGTACCACTGCATTCCAGCCTAGGCAACAGAGTGAGACTCCATCTCAAAAAAAAAAAAAGGTTTTGTTTCGTTTTGGTTTTGGTCTTTTTGGAGACACGGGTCTTGCTTTGTTGCCCAGTTTGGAGTGCAGTGACCTGATCATGGCTCACTGCAGCCTTGACTTCTTGGGATTAAGCGATCCTCCCACTTCAGCCTCTCAAGTAGCTGGAACCACAGGTGTACACCACCATGCCCAGACATTTTTTTTTTTTTGGTAGAGATGGGGTCTATGTTGCCCAGGCTAGTCTTGAACTCCTGGGTTTGAGCAATCCTCCCACCTCCCAAAGTACTAGGATTACAGGTGTGAGCCACCACACCCAGCCAATTTTCATGTTTTTAATTTTTGCATTTTATAAATAATATTGTGCATTTATGAATAAAGCTTTTGCTGTATTTCAGATTATCTCCTTCAGAAAGAGTCCCAGATATGTGATTACAGGTTCCAAGAGTTATGAACATTCTTTTTTTTGAGACAGGGTCTCACTCTGTTGCCCAGGCTGGAGTGCAGTGGTGCCATCATGTTACTGGAAAGGAGTCCTCATCCAGACCCCAAGAGAGCATTCTTGGATCTCACGCAAGAAAGAATTCAGCCGGGCGCAGTGGCTCAAGCCTGTAATCCCAGCACTTTGGGAGGCCGAGGCAGGCGGATCACGAGGTCAGGAGATCGAGACCATCTTGGCTAACACGGTGAAATCCCGTCTCTACTAAAAATACAAAAAATTAGCCGGGCATGGTGGTGGGCGCGTGTAGTCCCAGCTACTCGGAGGCTGAGGCGGGAGAATGGCATGAACCCAGGAGGCAGAGCTTGCAGTGAGCCGAGATCGTGCCAGTGCACTCCAGCCTGGGCGACACAGCCAGACTCCGTCTCAAAAAAAAAAAAAAGAAAGAATTCAAGGTGAATCCATAAAGTGACAGAAAAGTAAAGGAATTGGCCAGGCACCATGGCTCACTCCTATAATCCTAGCACTTTGGGAGGCCGAGGTCGGCAGATGACCTGAGGTTGGGAGTTCGAGACCAGCCTGGCTAAGAGGTTGAAACCCTGTCTCTACTAAAAGTAAAAAAAAAAAAAATTAGGTGAGTGTGGTCTCAGCCTCCTATAATCCCAGCTACTTGGGAGGCTGAGGCAGGGTAACCGCTTGAGCCCAGGAGGCAGAGGTTGCAGTGAGCCAAGATTGGGCCACTGTACTCCAAGCTGGACAACAGAGTCAGACTCTGTCTCAAAAAACAAACAAAAAAGTAAAGGAATAAAAGAATGGCTACTCCATAGGCAGAGCAGTAGCTTGGGCTGCTGGACTAAAACTACCCATAGTTATTTATTGATCATATGCTAAACAAGGGTTGGGTTTTTCTTGAGTTTTCTGGGAAATGGGTGGGCAATTCCCAGAACTGAGTGTTCCTCCCCATTTTAAACCATATAGGGTAACTTCCTGATGTTGCCATGGCATCTGTAAACTGTCATGGTGCTGTCGAAAGTGTCTTTCAGCATGCTTATGTATTATAATGAGCATAAAATGAGTAGCGAGGATGACCAGAGGTCACTCTCATTGCCATCTTGGTTTTGGTGGATTTTGGCCAGCTTCTTTACTGCAACTTGTTTTATCAGCAAGGTCTTTATGACCTGTATCTTGTGCTGACCTCCTATCTCATCCTGTGACGTACAATGCCAAACCTCCTGGGAATGCAGGCCAGGTCTCAGCCTTACTTTACCCAGCCCCTATTCAAGATGGAGTCGCTCTGTGGTCAACGACTCTGACAATCATAGCTCACTGCAGCCTCAAATTCTTGGACTCAAGGGATTCTTCTGACTCTTCAGCCTCCTGAGTAGCTAGGACTATAGGTACATGCCACCACACCTAGCTAATTTTTATAATTTTTTTTTGTAGAGATGGGGTTTCACTGTTTTGTTGAGGCTGGTCTTGAAAATCCTGGGCTCAAGCGACCTTCTCACCTCAGCCTCCCAAAGTGTTGGGATTACTGGTGTAAGCTTCAGCACTGGCCAGTTATGAACATTCTTTTTTTTTTTTTTTTTTTTTTTGAGACGGAGTCTCGCTCTGTCGCCAGGCTGAAGCGCAGTGGTGTGATCTCGGCTCACTGCAATCTCTGGCTCCTGGGTTCAAGCGATTCTCCTGCCTCAGCCTCCCGAGTAGCTGGGATTACAGGTGCATGCCACCACATCCAGCTGATTTTGTATTTTAGTAGAGACGGGGTTTCACCATGTTGGCTAGGATAATCTCGATCTCCTGACCTTATGCTCTGCCCACCTAAGCCTCCCAAAGTGCTGGGNTTTTTTTTTTGAGACGGAGTCTCGCTCTGTCGCCAGGCTGAAGCGCAGTGGTGTGATCTCGGCTCACTGCAATCTCTGGCTCCTGGGTTCAAGCGATTCTCCTGCCTCAGCCTCCCGAGTAGCTGGGATTACAGGTGCATGCCACCACATCCAGCTGATTTTGTATTTTAGTAGAGACGGGGTTTCACCATGTTGGCTAGGATAATCTCGATCTCCTGACCTTATGCTCTGCCCACCTAAGCCTCCCAAAGTGCTGGGATTACAGGCATGAGCCACAGCGCCCTGCCATGAACATTCTTAAGGGTTGAATCACAGTGCCAAATAGCTTTATAAAGAGATTATTTCAGTTTACACTCCCACTCACAATGTCTGAGAGTACCCTTTTTATCTCACCAGCCTTGAATGTTATCTTTTACTTAAATATTTACTAATATGATACCCAACTAAAATGTTGCAATTTTTGGTCTGTTTGCTGTTGTAGAGGATAGGATAAAATCTAGGCTTTTGGAGTCAAATATACATTTGGGTTTGGTCACCGCTCTGCCACTTCCTAGTTTTGTTACATTGGGGAAATTACCTCTTTTAAGCTGTTTTATTCATGGATTGTTTTTTTAAAAGGGCCAATAACAGTATTTATCCCAGAGGGTTTTTGTAACCATTGAAAGAGACAGTCATGTAAAATAATTTCACACCAATGTCTGGCACCTGATCAACAACAGTGAATCCTTCACTTTCAGTTGCAAAAGTGTGCTATATAATTTCATTTGATTAGTGTACTATGTAGGAATTTACAAAATACTTTTTTTCTTACCTAATTCATGGGAAGTATTACATAATAGTTTGACTATGCCTGCAACCTGATGTGGTAGGCTGAACAATAACCAAGATAATTCTTGCACCCCAGGGAGAAGGTAGGGAGTGATCTTTTGGTGGTCCCTAAGAACCACAAGAACCTATTGTGTTACAAAGCACACACCTGGTTCTCATCCTTGAGGAATTTGCTATCGAAAGGCCCTTGAGTTTAACCCGTGAGTCTCTTGGGGGCTTTTAATTGTTCAGAGAGGTCTCAAAGGGCAATGGTGGAAACTCACTGGAGAGGCAGGCTAGTGAAAGTGATTTGCAGATATTTCCTGGAAAAGCTACTGTCTCACCTAAGGTAAATGCTAAGGCAGGAAGTATAGGAGTTATTTGTCCTATAAAAGTACATATACTCAGTTTTGTAATTTGAATCTAAGGTTTGTTCACAAAAGCTAAGCCAAAAAAACTATTGCAAACAGGGCAAGCCAGGCGAATCTGATTTTGTGCGCTTGCTGTTTGTATATTCATAGCAAGTTTTGCTCCCTGAATCATCCCATCCGACAATGCTGAGGGGACATGGATTAGATGACAGAAGACTGATCCAGAAATCAGGAGCTTCCTGTCTCATCCCAGCCACTAACTAAAGTGAGTGGGTTAGACTTAGTCTTAAGATTGAATGCCTAACTTTCTCTAAATCTAGAATTATGTAGCTTTGGCGGCGCTTTGGGGCCCTACTTCCAACTTTTTCTTGCTAACCCACTCCTTCCAACTGCCAAAGCATGTCGTTGATAATAAAAAATTATCACACCTCCTTGCTTGGATTAAAATTTGCACTCCTGATTTGGGGTCTTATCCATTGAGGTTCTGGTGAAGTTTTAAAATTGTCGCTGAAAAATTTTTTCTAGTTGGTTAAAACCTGCCAAAATAATGTAAACGTTCTTTGTTGCAAATCTAAATTCCGCTCAGGTAGGCCCTTTTCTCTCTCCGAGTCCAGGATCTTCAAACCTAACAGCCAAGTCTCACGCTCCATTTGGTCCCCGGCTCCCTCTGGGAAGAATTCCTCCTTTGGGGGCGACGGCAACGCCCTCAGTGAGTTTGCTGGCACCAGCGGGAGTTTCAAGTTTCCACTCCTTGGGGAGGCGGCGGGCACACTCCGAGCTTTGGGCTGGGCGGCTCCGCTTCCCTCGACCGCAGGCTTCCCTCGAGCCCAGCGCTCTCCAGAAGGTCTCGACCCTTCGGCGCGTTCGTCCTATTTCCCTGGGGTTCCCGAGCCCGCAGCCTCCCACCCTCGCGTTGGCCAGCCCTAGACCGCGACCCCCGGCCACGCCCGGAGCCAGGCCTGCGGCTGCGAGCCCGCGGGAGGGGCGGGGCGCG